>NW_026894554.1:0-110861 GCF_032452875.1 Bos javanicus
AAGCTCAGCAGTGACGAATCATGCTGCTCAACTGGCAATAATCAAGCACGTGACCAGGCAGGAATCACGCAGCTCAGCTGGCAATTGTCAAGCAGATGAGCCGACAGGAATCACGCAGCTCAGCTGGCAATTGTCATGCAGATGAGCCGGCAGGAATCACGCAGCTCAGCAGGCCCTGATCACGTGACTCTGCAGGCACTGATCACGTGGCTGATCAAGTCCAGATCACGTGACTGAGCATGCACTGATCACGTGGCTATCATGCACTGATGACGTGACTGCGCATGCACTGATGACGTGGCTGATCGGGCACTGATCACATGGCTCATCATGCACTGATCACGTGTTTATCAGGCAATGATCAGTGACTGACAGGCGCTGATCATGGGACTGTGCACGCACTGATCACGTGGCTATCATGCACTGATCACGTGACTGCGCATGCACTGATGACGTGGCTGTTCGGGCACTGATCACGTGTTTATCAGGCAGTGATCAGTGACTGACAGGCGCTGATCAGGGGACTGTGCACGCACTGATCAGGTGGCTGATCAGGAACTGACCACCTGACCGCGCATGCAGTGATCACGTGGCTGGTCGTTCACTGATCACGTGTTTATCATACGGTGATCACGTGACTGAGAGGCGCTGATCACGTGACTGTGCCGTCAGTGATCACGTGGCTGAGCAGGCACTGATATCGTGACTGAGCATGCACTGATCATGTGCCGGGAGCCGGGGAGGCATTCCACTCTGGACAAAGGTCATGAGGAAGGAGGCTCGGCATACGCAAATGCGGGATCGAGCCTCAGGAGTCCACCCGGATATTCTCGAGCATCTCCCCCAAAAAACCGGAGTCTGCCTACTGTATTGCTTTGTGCTCTCACCTCTGATTTCACTGGGGGCTGTCCCCCACCACCATCTCGCTCTCTCTGTCAAAGAGTTAACTTACAGCTCCAATTCATAAAGTTCCTTGTCATTCTTCCCTTTAACTTCCAGCTGAGTCTCCATCTGGAGCGCGGAACCCACCACGCTTACTAATTATGCCTGGGCTGCTAAGACCCACTCGAGAAGGTGTCTAGGGTGAGGCACCTTTCGCTATTCGAGAGGGCGCCTGCGGCCTACGTAAGTGGTGCAAACTTCTTGTCTTGAAGTTTGATTGGTCTTCCGCGTAAACCAAGCTACTCAGTCTCTTTTCTCCACCGAATTTTCCTACTGAGCTCTCCTCATACTATTATTCTTGACATCTCTGATTAGCATATAAATAGTCGCCTAGGCCATCTCTCCTTCGAATACCCTGGATCAGTTGGGGCTGGTCCCCGGCAGGTGGCGACCGAACAGGGACCTCAGGAGGCAATACTCAAAGAGCTGAGCAGACACGAACCACGCAATCAGCAGGCAATAAGCATGGAGCTCAGCAGTGACGAATCATGCTGCTCAACTGGCAATAATCAAGCACGTGACCAGGCAGGAATCACGCAGCTCAGCTGGCAATTGTCAAGCAGATGAGCCGACAGGAATCACGCAGCTCAGCTGGCAATTGTCATGCAGATGAGCCGGCAGGAATCACGCAGCTCAGCAGGCCCTGATCACGTGACTCTGCAGGCACTGATCACGTGGCTGATCAAGTCCAGATCACGTGACTGAGCATGCACTGATCACGTGGCTATCATGCACTGATGACGTGACTGCGCATGCACTGATGACGTGGCTGATCGGGCACTGATCACATGGCTCATCATGCACTGATCACGTGTTTATCAGGCAATGATCAGTGACTGACAGGCGCTGATCATGGGACTGTGCACGCACTGATCACGTGGCTATCATGCACTGATCACGTGACTGCGCATGCACTGATGACGTGGCTGTTCGGGCACTGATCACGTGTTTATCAGGCAGTGATCAGTGACTGACAGGCGCTGATCAGGGGACTGTGCACGCACTGATCAGGTGGCTGATCAGGAACTGACCACCTGACCGCGCATGCAGTGATCACGTGGCTGGTCGTTCACTGATCACGTGTTTATCATACGGTGATCACGTGACTGAGAGGCGCTGATCACGTGACTGTGCCGTCAGTGATCACGTGGCTGAGCAGGCACTGATATCGTGACTGAGCATGCACTGATCATGTGCCGGGAGCCGGGGAGGCATTCCACTCTGGACAAAGGTCATGAGGAAGGAGGCTCGGCATACGCAAATGCGGGATCGAGCCTCAGGAGTCCACCCGGATATTCTCGAGCATCTCCCCCCAAAAAACCGGAGTCTGCCTACTGTATTGCTTTGTGCTCTCACCTCTGATTTCACTGGGGGCTGTCCCCCACCACCATCTCGCTCTCTCTGTCAAAGAGTTAACTTACAGCTCCAATTCATAAAGTTCCTTGTCATTCTTCCCTTTAACTTCCAGCTGAGTCTCCATCTGGAGCGCGGAACCCACCACGCTTACTAATTATGCCTGGGCTGCTAAGACCCACTCGAGAAGGTGTCTAGGGTGAGGCACCTTTCGCTATTCGAGAGGGCGCCTGCGGCCTACGTAAGTGGTGCAAACTTCTTGTCTTGAAGTTTGATTGGTCTTCCGCGTAAACCAAGCTCCTCAGTCTCTTTTCTCCACCGAATTTTCCTACTGAGCTCTCCTCATACTATTATTCTTGACATCTCTGATTAGCATATAAATAGTCGCCTAGGCCATCTCTTCTTCGAATACCCTGGATCAGTTGGGGCTGGTCCCCGGCAGGTGGCGACCGAACAGGGACCTCAGGAGGCAATACTCAAAGAGCTGAGCAGACACGAACCACGCAATCAGCAGGCAATAAGCATGGAGCTCAGCAGTGACGAATCATGCTGCTCAACTGGCAATAATCAAGCACGTGACCAGGCAGGAATCACGCAGCTCCGCTGGCAATTGTCAAGCAGATGAGCCGACAGGAATCACGCAGCTCAGCTGGCAATTGTCATGCAGATGAGCCGGCAGGAATCACGCAGCTCAGCAGGCCCTGATCACGTGACTGCGCATGCACTGATGACGTGGCTGTTCGGGCACTGATCACATGGCTCATCATGCACTGATCACGTGTTTATCAGGCAATGATCAGTGACTGACAGGCGCTGATCATGGGACTGTGCACGCACTGATCACGTGGCTATCATGCACTGATCACGTGACTGCGCATGCACTGATGACGTGGCTGTTCGGGCACTGATCACGTGTTTATCAGGCAGTGATCAGTGACTGACAGGCGCTGATCAGGGGACTGTGCACGCACTGATCAGGTGGCTGATCAGGAACTGACCACCTGACCGCGCATGCAGTGATCACGTGGCTGGTCGTTCACTGATCACGTGTTTATCATACGGTGATCACGTGACTGAGAGGCGCTGATCACGTGACTGTGCCGTCAGTGATCAGGTGGCTGAGCAGGCACTGATATCGTGACTGAGCATGCACTGATCATGTGCCGGGAGCCGGGGAGGCATTCCACTCTGGACAAAGGTCATGAGGAAGGAGGCTCGGCATACGCAAATGCGGGATCGAGCCTCAGGAGTCCACCCGGATATTCTCGAGCATCTCCCCCCAAAAAACCGGAGTCTGCCTACTGTATTGCTTTGTGCTCTCACCTCTGATTTCACTGGGGGCTGTCCCCCACCACCATCTCGCTCTCTCTGTCAAAGAGTTAACTTACAGCTCCAATTCATAAAGTTCCTTGTCATTCTTCCCTTTAACTTCCAGCTGAGTCTCCATCTGGAGCGCGGAACCCACCACGCTTACTAATTATGCCTGGGCTGCTAAGACCCACTCGAGAAGGTGTCTAGGGTGAGGCACCTTTCGCTATTCGAGAGGGCGCCTGCGGCCTACGTAAGTGGTGCAAACTTCTTGTCTTGAAGTTTGATTGGTCTTCCGCGTAAACCAAGCTACTCAGTCTCTTTTCTCCACCGAATTTTCCTACTGAGCTCTCCTCATACTATTATTCTTGACATCTCTGATTAGCATATAAATAGTCGCCTAGGCCATCTCTCCTTCGAATACCCTGGATCAGTTGGGGCTGGTCCCCGGCAGGTGGCGACCGAACAGGGACCTCAGGAGGCAATACTCAAAGAGCTGAGCAGACACGAACCACGCAATCAGCAGGCAATAAGCATGGAGCTCAGCAGTGACGAATCATGCTGCTCAACTGGCAATAATCAAGCACGTGACCAGGCAGGAATCACGCAGCTCAGCTGGCAATTGTCAAGCAGATGAGCCGACAGGAATCACGCAGCTCAGCTGGCAATTGTCATGCAGATGAGCCGGCAGGAATCACGCAGCTCAGCAGGCCCTGATCACGTGACTCTGCAGGCACTGATCACGTGGCTGATCAAGTCCAGATCACGTGACTGAGCATGCACTGATCACGTGGCTATCATGCACTGATGACGTGACTGCGCATGCACTGATGACGTGGCTGATCGGGCACTGATCACATGGCTCATCATGCACTGATCACGTGTTTATCAGGCAATGATCAGTGACTGACAGGCGCTGATCATGGGACTGTGCACGCACTGATCACGTGGCTGATCATGAACTGATCACCTGACTGCGCATGCACTGATCACGTGGCTGTTCGTTCACTGATCACGTGTTTATCATACGGTGATCACGTGACTGAGAGGCGCTGATCACGTGACTGTGCCGTCAGTGATCACGTGGCTGAGCAGGCACTGATATCGTGACTGAGCATGCACTGATCATGTGCCGGGAGCCGGGGAGGCATTCCACTCTGGACAAAGGTCATGAGGAAGGAGGCTCGGCATACGCAAATGCGGGATCGAGCCTCAGGAGTCCACCCGGATATTCTCGAGCATCTCCCCCAAAAAAACCGGAGTCTGCCTACTGTATTGCTTTGTGCTCTCACCTCTGATTTCACTGGGGGCTGTCCCCCACCACCATCTCGCTCTCTCTGTCAAAGAGTTAACTTACAGCTCCAATTCATAAAGTTCCTTGTCATTCTTCCCTTTAACTTCCAGCTGAGTCTCCATCTGGAGCGCGGAACCCACCACGCTTACTAATTATGCCTGGGCTGCTAAGACCCACTCGAGAAGGTGTCTAGGGTGAGGCACCTTTCGCTATTCGAGAGGGCGCCTGCGGCCTACGTAAGTGGTGCAAACTTCTTGTCTTGAAGTTTGATTGGTCTTCCGCGTAAACCAAGCTACTCAGTCTCTTTTCTCCACCGAATTTTCCTACTGAGCTCTCCTCATACTATTATTCTTGACATCTCTGATTAGCATATAAATAGTCGCCTAGGCCATCTCTCCTTCGAATACCCTGGATCAGTTGGGGCTGGTCCCCGGCAGGTGGCGACCGAACAGGGACCTCAGGAGGCAATACTCAAAGAGCTGAGCAGACACGAACCACGCAATCAGCAGGCAATAAGCATGGAGCTCAGCAGTGACGAATCATGCTGCTCAACTGGCAATAATCAAGCACGTGACCAGGCAGGAATCACGCAGCTCAGCTGGCAATTGTCAAGCAGATGAGCCGACAGGAATCACGCAGCTCAGCTGGCAATTGTCATGCAGATGAGCCGGCAGGAATCACGCAGCTCAGCAGGCCCTGATCACGTGACTCTGCAGGCACTGATCACGTGGCTGATCAAGTCCAGATCACGTGACTGAGCATGCACTGATCACGTGATCATGCACTGCGTGATGCACTGATGACGTGGCTGATCGGGCACTGATCACATGGCTCATCATGCACTGATCACGTGTTTATCAGGCAATGATCAGTGACTGACAGGCGCTGATCATGGGACTGTGCACGCACTGATCACGTGGCTATCATGCACTGATCACGTGACTGCGCATGCACTGATGACGTGGCTGTTCGGGCACTGATCACGTGTTTATCAGGCAGTGATCAGTGACTGACAGGCGCTGATCAGGGGACTGTGCACGCACTGATCAGGTGGCTGATCAGGAACTGACCACCTGACCGCGCATGCAGTGATCACGTGGCTGGTCGTTCACTGATCACGTGTTTATCATACGGTGATCACGTGACTGAGAGGCGCTGATCACGTGACTGTGCCGTCAGTGATCACGTGGCTGAGCAGGCACTGATATCGTGACTGAGCATGCACTGATCATGTGCCGGGAGCCGGGGAGGCATTCCACTCTGGACAAAGGTCATGAGGAAGGAGGCTCGGCATACGCAAATGCGGGATCGAGCCTCAGGAGTCCACCCGGATATTCTCGAGCATCTCCCCCCAAAAAACCGGAGTCTGCCTACTGTATTGCTTTGTGCTCTCACCTCTGATTTCACTGGGGGCTGTCCCCCACCACCATCTCGCTCTCTCTGTCAAAGAGTTAACTTACAGCTCCAATTCATAAAGTTCCTTGTCATTCTTCCCTTTAACTTCCAGCTGAGTCTCCATCTGGAGCGCGGAACCCACCACGCTTACTAATTATGCCTGGGCTGCTAAGACCCACTCGAGAAGGTGTCTAGGGTGAGGCACCTTTCGCTATTCGAGAGGGCGCCTGCGGCCTACGTAAGTGGTGCAAACTTCTTGTCTTGAAGTTTGATTGGTCTTCCGCGTAAACCAAGCTACTCAGTCTCTTTTCTCCACCGAATTTTCCTACTGAGCTCTCCTCATACTATTATTCTTGACATCTCTGATTAGCATATAAATAGTCGCCTAGGCCATCTCTCCTTCGAATACCCTGGATCAGTTGGGGCTGGTCCCCGGCAGGTGGCGACCGAACAGGGACCTCAGGAGGCAATACTCAAAGAGCTGAGCAGACACGAACCACGCAATCAGCAGGCAATAAGCATGGAGCTCAGCAGTGACGAATCATGCTGCTCAACTGGCAATAATCAAGCACGTGACCAGGCAGGAATCACGCAGCTCAGCTGGCAATTGTCAAGCAGATGAGCCGACAGGAATCACGCAGCTCAGCTGGCAATTGTCATGCAGATGAGCCGGCAGGAATCACGCAGCTCAGCAGGCCCTGATCACGTGACTCTGCAGGCACTGATCACGTGGCTGATCAAGTCCAGATCACGTGACTGAGCATGCACTGATCACGTGGCTATCATGCACTGATGACGTGACTGCGCATGCACTGATGACGTGGCTGATCGGGCACTGATCACATGGCTCATCATGCACTGATCACGTGTTTATCAGGCAATGATCAGTGACTGACAGGCGCTGATCATGGGACTGTGCACGCACTGATCACGTGGCTATCATGCACTGATCACGTGACTGCGCATGCACTGATGACGTGGCTGTTCGGGCACTGATCACGTGTTTATCAGGCAGTGATCAGTGACTGACAGGCGCTGATCAGGGGACTGTGCACGCACTGATCAGGTGGCTGATCAGGAACTGACCACCTGACCGCGCATGCAGTGATCACGTGGCTGGTCGTTCACTGATCACGTGTTTATCATACGGTGATCACGTGACTGAGAGGCGCTGATCACGTGACTGTGCCGTCAGTGATCACGTGGCTGAGCAGGCACTGATATCGTGACTGAGCATGCACTGATCATGTGCCGGGAGCCGGGGAGGCATTCCACTCTGGACAAAGGTCATGAGGAAGGAGGCTCGGCATACGCAAATGCGGGATCGAGCCTCAGGAGTCCACCCGGATATTCTCGAGCATCTCCCCCAAAAACCGGAGTCTGCCTACTGTATTGCTTTGTGCTCTCACCTCTGATTTCACTGGGGGCTGTCCCCCACCACCATCTCGCTCTCTCTGTCAAAGAGTTAACTTACAGCTCCAATTCATAAAGTTCCTTGTCATTCTTCCCTTTAACTTCCAGCTGAGTCTCCATCTGGAGCGCGGAACCCACCACGCTTACTAATTATGCCTGGGCTGCTAAGACCCACTCGAGAAGGTGTCTAGGGTGAGGCACCTTTCGCTATTCGAGAGGGCGCCTGCGGCCTACGTAAGTGGTGCAAACTTCTTGTCTTGAAGTTTGATTGGTCTTCCGCGTAAACCAAGCTACTCAGTCTCTTTTCTCCACCGAATTTTCCTACTGAGCTCTCCTCATACTATTATTCTTGACATCTCTGATTAGCATATAAATAGTCGCCTAGGCCATCTCTCCTTCGAATACCCTGGATCAGTTGGGGCTGGTCCCCGGCAGGTGGCGACCGAACAGGGACCTCAGGAGGCAATACTCAAAGAGCTGAGCAGACACGAACCACGCAATCAGCAGGCAATAAGCATGGAGCTCAGCAGTGACGAATCATGCTGCTCAACTGGCAATAATCAAGCACGTGACCAGGCAGGAATCACGCAGCTCAGCTGGCAATTGTCAAGCAGATGAGCCGACAGGAATCACGCAGCTCAGCTGGCAATTGTCATGCAGATGAGCCGGCAGGAATCACGCAGCTCAGCAGGCCCTGATCACGTGACTCTGCAGGCACTGATCACGTGGCTGATCAAGTCCAGATCACGTGACTGAGCATGCACTGATCACGTGGCTATCATGCACTGATGACGTGACTGCGCATGCACTGATGACGTGGCTGATCGGGCACTGATCACATGGCTCATCATGCACTGATCACGTGTTTATCAGGCAATGATCAGTGACTGACAGGCGCTGATCATGGGACTGTGCACGCACTGATCACGTGGCTATCATGCACTGATCACGTGACTGCGCATGCACTGATGACGTGGCTGTTCGGGCACTGATCACGTGTTTATCAGGCAGTGATCAGTGACTGACAGGCGCTGATCAGGGGACTGTGCACGCACTGATCAGGTGGCTGATCAGGAACTGACCACCTGACCGCGCATGCAGTGATCACGTGGCTGGTCGTTCACTGATCACGTGTTTATCATACGGTGATCACGTGACTGAGAGGCGCTGATCACGTGACTGTGCCGTCAGTGATCACGTGGCTGAGCAGGCACTGATATCGTGACTGAGCATGCACTGATCATGTGCCGGGAGCCGGGGAGGCATTCCACTCTGGACAAAGGTCATGAGGAAGGAGGCTCGGCATACGCAAATGCGGGATCGAGCCTCAGGAGTCCACCCGGATATTCTCGAGCATCTCCCCCCAAAAAACCGGAGTCTGCCTACTGTATTGCTTTGTGCTCTCACCTCTGATTTCACTGGGGGCTGTCCCCCACCACCATCTCGCTCTCTCTGTCAAAGAGTTAACTTACAGCTCCAATTCATAAAGTTCCTTGTCATTCTTCCCTTTAACTTCCAGCTGAGTCTCCATCTGGAGCGCGGAACCCACCACGCTTACTAATTATGCCTGGGCTGCTAAGACCCACTCGAGAAGGTGTCTAGGGTGAGGCACCTTTCGCTATTCGAGAGGGCGCCTGCGGCCTACGTAAGTGGTGCAAACTTCTTGTCTTGAAGTTTGATTGGTCTTCCGCGTAAACCAAGCTACTCAGTCTCTTTTCTCCACCGAATTTTCCTACTGAGCTCTCCTCATACTATTATTCTTGACATCTCTGATTAGCATATAAATAGTCGCCTAGGCCATCTCTCCTTCGAATACCCTGGATCAGTTGGGGCTGGTCCCCGGCAGGTGGCGACCGAACAGGGACCTCAGGAGGCAATACTCAAAGAGCTGAGCAGACACGAACCACGCAATCAGCAGGCAATAAGCATGGAGCTCAGCAGTGACGAATCATGCTGCTCAACTGGCAATAATCAAGCACGTGACCAGGCAGGAATCACGCAGCTCAGCTGGCAATTGTCAAGCAGATGAGCCGACAGGAATCACGCAGCTCAGCTGGCAATTGTCATGCAGATGAGCCGGCAGGAATCACGCAGCTCAGCAGGCCCTGATCACGTGACTCTGCAGGCACTGCACGTGATCACACGTGGCTGATCACGTGGCTATCATGATCACATGGCTGATCATGCACTGATCACGTGTGTTATCAGGCAATGATCAGTGACTGACAGGCGCTGATCATGGGACTGTGCACGCACTGATCACGTGGCTATCATGCACTGATCACGTGACTGCGCATGCACTGATGACGTGGCTGTTCGGGCACTGATCACGTGTTTATCAGGCAGTGATCAGTGACTGACAGGCGCTGATCAGGGGACTGTGCACGCACTGATCAGGTGGCTGATCAGGAACTGACCACCTGACCGCGCATGCAGTGATCACGTGGCTGGTCGTTCACTGATCACGTGTTTATCATACGGTGATCACGTGACTGAGAGGCGCTGATCACGTGACTGTGCCGTCAGTGATCACGTGGCTGAGCAGGCACTGATATCGTGACTGAGCATGCACTGATCATGTGCCGGGAGCCGGGGAGGCATTCCACTCTGGACAAAGGTCATGAGGAAGGAGGCTCGGCATACGCAAATGCGGGATCGAGCCTCAGGAGTCCACCCGGATATTCTCGAGCATCTCCCCCCAAAAAAACCGGAGTCTGCCTACTGTATTGCTTTGTGCTCTCACCTCTGATTTCACTGGGGGCTGTCCCCCACCACCATCTCGCTCTCTCTGTCAAAGAGTTAACTTACAGCTCCAATTCATAAAGTTCCTTGTCATTCTTCCCTTTAACTTCCAGCTGAGTCTCCATCTGGAGCGCGGAACCCACCACGCTTACTAATTATGCCTGGGCTGCTAAGACCCACTCGAGAAGGTGTCTAGGGTGAGGCACCTTTCGCTATTCGAGAGGGCGCCTGCGGCCTACGTAAGTGGTGCAAACTTCTTGTCTTGAAGTTTGATTGGTCTTCCGCGTAAACCAAGCTACTCAGTCTCTTTTCTCCACCGAATTTTCCTACTGAGCTCTCCTCATACTATTATTCTTGACATCTCTGATTAGCATATAAATAGTCGCCTAGGCCATCTCTCCTTCGAATACCCTGGATCAGTTGGGGCTGGTCCCCGGCAGGTGGCGACCGAACAGGGACCTCAGGAGGCAATACTCAAAGAGCTGAGCAGACACGAACCACGCAATCAGCAGGCAATAAGCATGGAGCTCAGCAGTGACGAATCATGCTGCTCAACTGGCAATAATCAAGCACGTGACCAGGCAGGAATCACGCAGCTCAGCTGGCAATTGTCAAGCAGATGAGCCGACAGGAATCACGCAGCTCAGCTGGCAATTGTCATGCAGATGAGCCGGCAGGAATCACGCAGCTCAGCAGGCCCTGATCACGTGACTCTGCAGGCACTGATCACGTGGCTGATCAAGTCCAGATCACGTGACTGAGCATGCACTGATCACGTGGCTATCATGCACTGATGACGTGACTGCGCATGCACTGATGACGTGGCTGATCGGGCACTGATCACATGGCTCATCATGCACTGATCACGTGTTTATCAGGCAATGATCAGTGACTGACAGGCGCTGATCATGGGACTGTGCACGCACTGATCACGTGGCTATCATGCACTGATCACGTGACTGCGCATGCACTGATGACGTGGCTGTTCGGGCACTGATCACGTGTTTATCAGGCAGTGATCAGTGACTGACAGGCGCTGATCAGGGGACTGTGCACGCACTGATCAGGTGGCTGATCAGGAACTGACCACCTGACCGCGCATGCAGTGATCACGTGGCTGGTCGTTCACTGATCACGTGTTTATCATACGGTGATCACGTGACTGAGAGGCGCTGATCACGTGACTGTGCCGTCAGTGATCACGTGGCTGAGCAGGCACTGATATCGTGACTGAGCATGCACTGATCATGTGCCGGGAGCCGGGGAGGCATTCCACTCTGGACAAAGGTCATGAGGAAGGAGGCTCGGCATACGCAAATGCGGGATCGAGCCTCAGGAGTCCACCCGGATATTCTCGAGCATCTCCCCCCAAAAAACCGGAGTCTGCCTACTGTATTGCTTTGTGCTCTCACCTCTGATTTCACTGGGGGCTGTCCCCCACCACCATCTCGCTCTCTCTGTCAAAGAGTTAACTTACAGCTCCAATTCATAAAGTTCCTTGTCATTCTTCCCTTTAACTTCCAGCTGAGTCTCCATCTGGAGCGCGGAACCCACCACGCTTACTAATTATGCCTGGGCTGCTAAGACCCACTCGAGAAGGTGTCTAGGGTGAGGCACCTTTCGCTATTCGAGAGGGCGCCTGCGGCCTACGTAAGTGGTGCAAACTTCTTGTCTTGAAGTTTGATTGGTCTTCCGCGTAAACCAAGCTACTCAGTCTCTTTTCTCCACCGAATTTTCCTACTGAGCTCTCCTCATACTATTATTCTTGACATCTCTGATTAGCATATAAATAGTCGCCTAGGCCATCTCTCCTTCGAATACCCTGGATCAGTTGGGGCTGGTCCCCGGCAGGTGGCGACCGAACAGGGACCTCAGGAGGCAATACTCAAAGAGCTGAGCAGACACGAACCACGCAATCAGCAGGCAATAAGCATGGAGCTCAGCAGTGACGAATCATGCTGCTCAACTGGCAATAATCAAGCACGTGACCAGGCAGGAATCACGCAGCTCAGCTGGCAATTGTCAAGCAGATGAGCCGACAGGAATCACGCAGCTCAGCTGGCAATTGTCATGCAGATGAGCCGGCAGGAATCACGCAGCTCAGCAGGCCCTGATCACGTGACTCTGCAGGCACTGATCACGTGGCTGATCAAGTCCAGATCACGTGACTGAGCATGCACTGATCACGTGGCTATCATGCACTGATGACGTGACTGCGCATGCACTGATGACGTGGCTGATCGGGCACTGATCACATGGCTCATCATGCACTGATCACGTGTTTATCAGGCAATGATCAGTGACTGACAGGCGCTGATCATGGGACTGTGCACGCACTGATCACGTGGCTATCATGCACTGATCACGTGACTGCGCATGCACTGATGACGTGGCTGTTCGGGCACTGATCACGTGTTTATCAGGCAGTGATCAGTGACTGACAGGCGCTGATCAGGGGACTGTGCACGCACTGATCAGGTGGCTGATCAGGAACTGACCACCTGACCGCGCATGCAGTGATCACGTGGCTGGTCGTTCACTGATCACGTGTTTATCATACGGTGATCACGTGACTGAGAGGCGCTGATCACGTGACTGTGCCGTCAGTGATCACGTGGCTGAGCAGGCACTGATATCGTGACTGAGCATGCACTGATCATGTGCCGGGAGCCGGGGAGGCATTCCACTCTGGACAAAGGTCATGAGGAAGGAGGCTCGGCATACGCAAATGCGGGATCGAGCCTCAGGAGTCCACCCGGATATTCTCGAGCATCTCCCCCCAAAAAAACCGGAGTCTGCCTACTGTATTGCTTTGTGCTCTCACCTCTGATTTCACTGGGGGCTGTCCCCCACCACCATCTCGCTCTCTCTGTCAAAGAGTTAACTTACAGCTCCAATTCATAAAGTTCCTTGTCATTCTTCCCTTTAACTTCCAGCTGAGTCTCCATCTGGAGCGCGGAACCCACCACGCTTACTAATTATGCCTGGGCTGCTAAGACCCACTCGAGAAGGTGTCTAGGGTGAGGCACCTTTCGCTATTCGAGAGGGCGCCTGCGGCCTACGTAAGTGGTGCAAACTTCTTGTCTTGAAGTTTGATTGGTCTTCCGCGTAAACCAAGCTACTCAGTCTCTTTTCTCCACCGAATTTTCCTACTGAGCTCTCCTCATACTATTATTCTTGACATCTCTGATTAGCATATAAATAGTCGCCTAGGCCATCTCTCCTTCGAATACCCTGGATCAGTTGGGGCTGGTCCCCGGCAGGTGGCGACCGAACAGGGACCTCAGGAGGCAATACTCAAAGAGCTGAGCAGACACGAACCACGCAATCAGCAGGCAATAAGCATGGAGCTCAGCAGTGACGAATCATGCTGCTCAACTGGCAATAATCAAGCACGTGACCAGGCAGGAATCACGCAGCTCAGCTGGCAATTGTCAAGCAGATGAGCCGACAGGAATCACGCAGCTCAGCTGGCAATTGTCATGCAGATGAGCCGGCAGGAATCACGCAGCTCAGCAGGCCCTGATCACGTGACTCTGCAGGCACTGATCACGTGGCTGATCAAGTCCAGATCACGTGACTGAGCATGCACTGATCACGTGGCTATCATGCACTGATGACGTGACTGCGCATGCACTGATGACGTGGCTGATCGGGCACTGATCACATGGCTCATCATGCACTGATCACGTGTTTATCAGGCAATGATCAGTGACTGACAGGCGCTGATCATGGGACTGTGCACGCACTGATCACGTGGCTATCATGCACTGATCACGTGACTGCGCATGCACTGATGACGTGGCTGTTCGGGCACTGATCACGTGTTTATCAGGCAGTGATCAGTGACTGACAGGCGCTGATCAGGGGACTGTGCACGCACTGATCAGGTGGCTGATCAGGAACTGACCACCTGACCGCGCATGCAGTGATCACGTGGCTGGTCGTTCACTGATCACGTGTTTATCATACGGTGATCACGTGACTGAGAGGCGCTGATCACGTGACTGTGCCGTCAGTGATCACGTGGCTGAGCAGGCACTGATATCGTGACTGAGCATGCACTGATCATGTGCCGGGAGCCGGGGAGGCATTCCACTCTGGACAAAGGTCATGAGGAAGGAGGCTCGGCATACGCAAATGCGGGATCGAGCCTCAGGAGTCCACCCGGATATTCTCGAGCATCTCCCCCCAAAAACCGGAGTCTGCCTACTGTATTGCTTTGTGCTCTCACCTCTGATTTCACTGGGGGCTGTCCCCCACCACCATCTCGCTCTCTCTGTCAAAGAGTTAACTTACAGCTCCAATTCATAAAGTTCCTTGTCATTCTTCCCTTTAACTTCCAGCTGAGTCTCCATCTGGAGCGCGGAACCCACCACGCTTACTAATTATGCCTGGGCTGCTAAGACCCACTCGAGAAGGTGTCTAGGGTGAGGCACCTTTCGCTATTCGAGAGGGCGCCTGCGGCCTACGTAAGTGGTGCAAACTTCTTGTCTTGAAGTTTGATTGGTCTTCCGCGTAAACCAAGCTACTCAGTCTCTTTTCTCCACCGAATTTTCCTACTGAGCTCTCCTCATACTATTATTCTTGACATCTCTGATTAGCATATAAATAGTCGCCTAGGCCATCTCTCCTTCGAATACCCTGGATCAGTTGGGGCTGGTCCCCGGCAGGTGGCGACCGAACAGGGACCTCAGGAGGCAATACTCAAAGAGCTGAGCAGACACGAACCACGCAATCAGCAGGCAATAAGCATGGAGCTCAGCAGTGACGAATCATGCTGCTCAACTGGCAATAATCAAGCACGTGACCAGGCAGGAATCACGCAGCTCAGCTGGCAATTGTCAAGCAGATGAGCCGACAGGAATCACGCAGCTCAGCTGGCAATTGTCATGCAGATGAGCCGGCAGGAATCACGCAGCTCAGCAGGCCCTGATCACGTGACTCTGCAGGCACTGATCACGTGGCTGATCAAGTCCAGATCACGTGACTGAGCATGCACTGATCACGTGGCTATCATGCACTGATGACGTGACTGCGCATGCACTGATGACGTGGCTGATCGGGCACTGATCACATGGCTCATCATGCACTGATCACGTGTTTATCAGGCAATGATCAGTGACTGACAGGCGCTGATCATGGGACTGTGCACGCACTGATCACGTGGCTATCATGCACTGATCACGTGACTGCGCATGCACTGATGACGTGGCTGTTCGGGCACTGATCACGTGTTTATCAGGCAGTGATCAGTGACTGACAGGCGCTGATCAGGGGACTGTGCACGCACTGATCAGGTGGCTGATCAGGAACTGACCACCTGACCGCGCATGCAGTGATCACGTGGCTGGTCGTTCACTGATCACGTGTTTATCATACGGTGATCACGTGACTGAGAGGCGCTGATCACGTGACTGTGCCGTCAGTGATCACGTGGCTGAGCAGGCACTGATATCGTGACTGAGCATGCACTGATCATGTGCCGGGAGCCGGGGAGGCATTCCACTCTGGACAAAGGTCATGAGGAAGGAGGCTCGGCATACGCAAATGCGGGATCGAGCCTCAGGAGTCCACCCGGATATTCTCGAGCATCTCCCCCAAAAAAACCGGAGTCTGCCTACTGTATTGCTTTGTGCTCTCACCTCTGATTTCACTGGGGGCTGTCCCCCACCACCATCTCGCTCTCTCTGTCAAAGAGTTAACTTACAGCTCCAATTCATAAAGTTCCTTGTCATTCTTCCCTTTAACTTCCAGCTGAGTCTCCATCTGGAGCGCGGAACCCACCACGCTTACTAATTATGCCTGGGCTGCTAAGACCCACTCGAGAAGGTGTCTAGGGTGAGGCACCTTTCGCTATTCGAGAGGGCGCCTGCGGCCTACGTAAGTGGTGCAAACTTCTTGTCTTGAAGTTTGATTGGTCTTCCGCGTAAACCAAGCTACTCAGTCTCTTTTCTCCACCGAATTTTCCTACTGAGCTCTCCTCATACTATTATTCTTGACATCTCTGATTAGCATATAAATAGTCGCCTAGGCCATCTCTCCTTCGAATACCCTGGATCAGTTGGGGCTGGTCCCCGGCAGGTGGCGACCGAACAGGGACCTCAGGAGGCAATACTCAAAGAGCTGAGCAGACACGAACCACGCAATCAGCAGGCAATAAGCATGGAGCTCAGCAGTGACGAATCATGCTGCTCAACTGGCAATAATCAAGCACGTGACCAGGCAGGAATCACGCAGCTCAGCTGGCAATTGTCAAGCAGATGAGCCGACAGGAATCACGCAGCTCAGCTGGCAATTGTCATGCAGATGAGCCGGCAGGAATCACGCAGCTCAGCAGGCCCTGATCACGTGACTCTGCAGGCACTGATCACGTGGCTGATCAAGTCCAGATCACGTGACTGAGCATGCACTGATCACGTGGCTATCATGCACTGATGACGTGACTGCGCATGCACTGATGACGTGGCTGATCGGGCACTGATCACATGGCTCATCATGCACTGATCACGTGTTTATCAGGCAATGATCAGTGACTGACAGGCGCTGATCATGGGACTGTGCACGCACTGATCACGTGGCTATCATGCACTGATCACGTGACTGCGCATGCACTGATGACGTGGCTGTTCGGGCACTGATCACGTGTTTATCAGGCAGTGATCAGTGACTGACAGGCGCTGATCAGGGGACTGTGCACGCACTGATCAGGTGGCTGATCAGGAACTGACCACCTGACCGCGCATGCAGTGATCACGTGGCTGGTCGTTCACTGATCACGTGTTTATCATACGGTGATCACGTGACTGAGAGGCGCTGATCACGTGACTGTGCCGTCAGTGATCACGTGGCTGAGCAGGCACTGATATCGTGACTGAGCATGCACTGATCATGTGCCGGGAGCCGGGGAGGCATTCCACTCTGGACAAAGGTCATGAGGAAGGAGGCTCGGCATACGCAAATGCGGGATCGAGCCTCAGGAGTCCACCCGGATATTCTCGAGCATCTCCCCCAAAAAACCGGAGTCTGCCTACTGTATTGCTTTGTGCTCTCACCTCTGATTTCACTGGGGGCTGTCCCCCACCACCATCTCGCTCTCTCTGTCAAAGAGTTAACTTACAGCTCCAATTCATAAAGTTCCTTGTCATTCTTCCCTTTAACTTCCAGCTGAGTCTCCATCTGGAGCGCGGAACCCACCACGCTTACTAATTATGCCTGGGCTGCTAAGACCCACTCGAGAAGGTGTCTAGGGTGAGGCACCTTTCGCTATTCGAGAGGGCGCCTGCGGCCTACGTAAGTGGTGCAAACTTCTTGTCTTGAAGTTTGATTGGTCTTCCGCGTAAACCAAGCTACTCAGTCTCTTTTCTCCACCGAATTTTCCTACTGAGCTCTCCTCATACTATTATTCTTGACATCTCTGATTAGCATATAAATAGTCGCCTAGGCCATCTCTCCTTCGAATACCCTGGATCAGTTGGGGCTGGTCCCCGGCAGGTGGCGACCGAACAGGGACCTCAGGAGGCAATACTCAAAGAGCTGAGCAGACACGAACCACGCAATCAGCAGGCAATAAGCATGGAGCTCAGCAGTGACGAATCATGCTGCTCAACTGGCAATAATCAAGCACGTGACCAGGCAGGAATCACGCAGCTCAGCTGGCAATTGTCAAGCAGATGAGCCGACAGGAATCACGCAGCTCAGCTGGCAATTGTCATGCAGATGAGCCGGCAGGAATCACGCAGCTCAGCAGGCCCTGATCACGTGACTCTGCAGGCACTGATCACGTGGCTGATCAAGTCCAGATCACGTGACTGAGCATGCACTGATCACGTGGCTATCATGCACTGATGACGTGACTGCGCATGCACTGATGACGTGGCTGATCGGGCACTGATCACATGGCTCATCATGCACTGATCACGTGTTTATCAGGCAATGATCAGTGACTGACAGGCGCTGATCATGGGACTGTGCACGCACTGATCACGTGGCTATCATGCACTGATCACGTGACTGCGCATGCACTGATGACGTGGCTGTTCGGGCACTGATCACGTGTTTATCAGGCAGTGATCAGTGACTGACAGGCGCTGATCAGGGGACTGTGCACGCACTGATCAGGTGGCTGATCAGGAACTGACCACCTGACCGCGCATGCAGTGATCACGTGGCTGGTCGTTCACTGATCACGTGTTTATCATACGGTGATCACGTGACTGAGAGGCGCTGATCACGTGACTGTGCCGTCAGTGATCACGTGGCTGAGCAGGCACTGATATCGTGACTGAGCATGCACTGATCATGTGCCGGGAGCCGGGGAGGCATTCCACTCTGGACAAAGGTCATGAGGAAGGAGGCTCGGCATACGCAAATGCGGGATCGAGCCTCAGGAGTCCACCCGGATATTCTCGAGCATCTCCCCCAAAAAAACCGGAGTCTGCCTACTGTATTGCTTTGTGCTCTCACCTCTGATTTCACTGGGGGCTGTCCCCCACCACCATCTCGCTCTCTCTGTCAAAGAGTTAACTTACAGCTCCAATTCATAAAGTTCCTTGTCATTCTTCCCTTTAACTTCCAGCTGAGTCTCCATCTGGAGCGCGGAACCCACCACGCTTACTAATTATGCCTGGGCTGCTAAGACCCACTCGAGAAGGTGTCTAGGGTGAGGCACCTTTCGCTATTCGAGAGGGCGCCTGCGGCCTACGTAAGTGGTGCAAACTTCTTGTCTTGAAGTTTGATTGGTCTTCCGCGTAAACCAAGCTACTCAGTCTCTTTTCTCCACCGAATTTTCCTACTGAGCTCTCCTCATACTATTATTCTTGACATCTCTGATTAGCATATAAATAGTCGCCTAGGCCATCTCTCCTTCGAATACCCTGGATCAGTTGGGGCTGGTCCCCGGCAGGTGGCGACCGAACAGGGACCTCAGGAGGCAATACTCAAAGAGCTGAGCAGACACGAACCACGCAATCAGCAGGCAATAAGCATGGAGCTCAGCAGTGACGAATCATGCTGCTCAACTGGCAATAATCAAGCACGTGACCAGGCAGGAATCACGCAGCTCAGCTGGCAATTGTCAAGCAGATGAGCCGACAGGAATCACGCAGCTCAGCTGGCAATTGTCATGCAGATGAGCCGGCAGGAATCACGCAGCTCAGCAGGCCCTGATCACGTGACTCTGCAGGCACTGATCACGTGGCTGATCAAGTCCAGATCACGTGACTGAGCATGCACTGATCACGTGGCTATCATGCACTGATGACGTGACTGCGCATGCACTGATGACGTGGCTGATCGGGCACTGATCACATGGCTCATCATGCACTGATCACGTGTTTATCAGGCAATGATCAGTGACTGACAGGCGCTGATCATGGGACTGTGCACGCACTGATCACGTGGCTATCATGCACTGATCACGTGACTGCGCATGCACTGATGACGTGGCTGTTCGGGCACTGATCACGTGTTTATCAGGCAGTGATCAGTGACTGACAGGCGCTGATCAGGGGACTGTGCACGCACTGATCAGGTGGCTGATCAGGAACTGACCACCTGACCGCGCATGCAGTGATCACGTGGCTGGTCGTTCACTGATCACGTGTTTATCATACGGTGATCACGTGACTGAGAGGCGCTGATCACGTGACTGTGCCGTCAGTGATCACGTGGCTGAGCAGGCACTGATATCGTGACTGAGCATGCACTGATCATGTGCCGGGAGCCGGGGAGGCATTCCACTCTGGACAAAGGTCATGAGGAAGGAGGCTCGGCATACGCAAATGCGGGATCGAGCCTCAGGAGTCCACCCGGATATTCTCGAGCATCTCCCCCCAAAAAAACCGGAGTCTGCCTACTGTATTGCTTTGTGCTCTCACCTCTGATTTCACTGGGGGCTGTCCCCCACCACCATCTCGCTCTCTCTGTCAAAGAGTTAACTTACAGCTCCAATTCATAAAGTTCCTTGTCATTCTTCCCTTTAACTTCCAGCTGAGTCTCCATCTGGAGCGCGGAACCCACCACGCTTACTAATTATGCCTGGGCTGCTAAGACCCACTCGAGAAGGTGTCTAGGGTGAGGCACCTTTCGCTATTCGAGAGGGCGCCTGCGGCCTACGTAAGTGGTGCAAACTTCTTGTCTTGAAGTTTGATTGGTCTTCCGCGTAAACCAAGCTACTCAGTCTCTTTTCTCCACCGAATTTTCCTACTGAGCTCTCCTCATACTATTATTCTTGACATCTCTGATTAGCATATAAATAGTCGCCTAGGCCATCTCTCCTTCGAATACCCTGGATCAGTTGGGGCTGGTCCCCGGCAGGTGGCGACCGAACAGGGACCTCAGGAGGCAATACTCAAAGAGCTGAGCAGACACGAACCACGCAATCAGCAGGCAATAAGCATGGAGCTCAGCAGTGACGAATCATGCTGCTCAACTGGCAATAATCAAGCACGTGACCAGGCAGGAATCACGCAGCTCAGCTGGCAATTGTCAAGCAGATGAGCCGACAGGAATCACGCAGCTCAGCTGGCAATTGTCATGCAGATGAGCCGGCAGGAATCACGCAGCTCAGCAGGCCCTGATCACGTGACTCTGCAGGCACTGATCACGTGGCTGATCAAGTCCAGATCACGTGACTGAGCATGCACTGATCACGTGGCTATCATGCACTGATGACGTGACTGCGCATGCACTGATGACGTGGCTGATCGGGCACTGATCACATGGCTCATCATGCACTGATCACGTGTTTATCAGGCAATGATCAGTGACTGACAGGCGCTGATCATGGGACTGTGCACGCACTGATCACGTGGCTATCATGCACTGATCACGTGACTGCGCATGCACTGATGACGTGGCTGTTCGGGCACTGATCACGTGTTTATCAGGCAGTGATCAGTGACTGACAGGCGCTGATCAGGGGACTGTGCACGCACTGATCAGGTGGCTGATCAGGAACTGACCACCTGACCGCGCATGCAGTGATCACGTGGCTGGTCGTTCACTGATCACGTGTTTATCATACGGTGATCACGTGACTGAGAGGCGCTGATCACGTGACTGTGCCGTCAGTGATCACGTGGCTGAGCAGGCACTGATATCGTGACTGAGCATGCACTGATCATGTGCCGGGAGCCGGGGAGGCATTCCACTCTGGACAAAGGTCATGAGGAAGGAGGCTCGGCATACGCAAATGCGGGATCGAGCCTCAGGAGTCCACCCGGATATTCTCGAGCATCTCCCCCAAAAAAACCGGAGTCTGCCTACTGTATTGCTTTGTGCTCTCACCTCTGATTTCACTGGGGGCTGTCCCCCACCACCATCTCGCTCTCTCTGTCAAAGAGTTAACTTACAGCTCCAATTCATAAAGTTCCTTGTCATTCTTCCCTTTAACTTCCAGCTGAGTCTCCATCTGGAGCGCGGAACCCACCACGCTTACTAATTATGCCTGGGCTGCTAAGACCCACTCGAGAAGGTGTCTAGGGTGAGGCACCTTTCGCTATTCGAGAGGGCGCCTGCGGCCTACGTAAGTGGTGCAAACTTCTTGTCTTGAAGTTTGATTGGTCTTCCGCGTAAACCAAGCTACTCAGTCTCTTTTCTCCACCGAATTTTCCTACTGAGCTCTCCTCATACTATTATTCTTGACATCTCTGATTAGCATATAAATAGTCGCCTAGGCCATCTCTCCTTCGAATACCCTGGATCAGTTGGGGCTGGTCCCCGGCAGGTGGCGACCGAACAGGGACCTCAGGAGGCAATACTCAAAGAGCTGAGCAGACACGAACCACGCAATCAGCAGGCAATAAGCATGGAGCTCAGCAGTGACGAATCATGCTGCTCAACTGGCAATAATCAAGCACGTGACCAGGCAGGAATCACGCAGCTCAGCTGGCAATTGTCAAGCAGATGAGCCGACAGGAATCACGCAGCTCAGCTGGCAATTGTCATGCAGATGAGCCGGCAGGAATCACGCAGCTCAGCAGGCCCTGATCACGTGACTCTGCAGGCACTGATCACGTGGCTGATCAAGTCCAGATCACGTGACTGAGCATGCACTGATCACGTGGCTATCATGCACTGATGACGTGACTGCGCATGCACTGATGACGTGGCTGATCGGGCACTGATCACATGGCTCATCATGCACTGATCACGTGTTTATCAGGCAATGATCAGTGACTGACAGGCGCTGATCATGGGACTGTGCACGCACTGATCACGTGGCTATCATGCACTGATCACGTGACTGCGCATGCACTGATGACGTGGCTGTTCGGGCACTGATCACGTGTTTATCAGGCAGTGATCAGTGACTGACAGGCGCTGATCAGGGGACTGTGCACGCACTGATCAGGTGGCTGATCAGGAACTGACCACCTGACCGCGCATGCAGTGATCACGTGGCTGGTCGTTCACTGATCACGTGTTTATCATACGGTGATCACGTGACTGAGAGGCGCTGATCACGTGACTGTGCCGTCAGTGATCACGTGGCTGAGCAGGCACTGATATCGTGACTGAGCATGCACTGATCATGTGCCGGGAGCCGGGGAGGCATTCCACTCTGGACAAAGGTCATGAGGAAGGAGGCTCGGCATACGCAAATGCGGGATCGAGCCTCAGGAGTCCACCCGGATATTCTCGAGCATCTCCCCCCAAAAAAACCGGAGTCTGCCTACTGTATTGCTTTGTGCTCTCACCTCTGATTTCACTGGGGGCTGTCCCCCACCACCATCTCGCTCTCTCTGTCAAAGAGTTAACTTACAGCTCCAATTCATAAAGTTCCTTGTCATTCTTCCCTTTAACTTCCAGCTGAGTCTCCATCTGGAGCGCGGAACCCACCACGCTTACTAATTATGCCTGGGCTGCTAAGACCCACTCGAGAAGGTGTCTAGGGTGAGGCACCTTTCGCTATTCGAGAGGGCGCCTGCGGCCTACGTAAGTGGTGCAAACTTCTTGTCTTGAAGTTTGATTGGTCTTCCGCGTAAACCAAGCTACTCAGTCTCTTTTCTCCACCGAATTTTCCTACTGAGCTCTCCTCATACTATTATTCTTGACATCTCTGATTAGCATATAAAT
This sequence comes from Bos javanicus, assembly GCF_032452875.1. Lineage (NCBI taxonomy): Eukaryota > Metazoa > Chordata > Mammalia > Artiodactyla > Bovidae > Bos > Bos javanicus. Next base: position 23,528 of record NW_026894554.1, read on the forward strand.
AGTCGCCTAGGCCATCTCTCCTTCGAATACCCTGGATCAGTTGGGGCTGGTCCCCGGCAGGTGGCGACCGAACAGGGACCTCAGGAGGCAATACTCAAAGAGCTGAGCAGACACGAACCACGCAATCAGCAGGCAATAAGCATGGAGCTCAGCAGTGACGAATCATGCTGCTCAACTGGCAATAATCAAGCACGTGACCAGGCAGGAATCACGCAGCTCAGCTGGCAATTGTCAAGCAGATGAGCCGACAGGAATCACGCAGCTCAGCTGGCAATTGTCATGCAGATGAGCCGGCAGGAATCACGCAGCTCAGCAGGCCCTGATCACGTGACTCTGCAGGCACTGATCACGTGGCTGATCAAGTCCAGATCACGTGACTGAGCATGCACTGATCACGTGGCTATCATGCACTGATGACGTGACTGCGCATGCACTGATGACGTGGCTGATCGGGCACTGATCACATGGCTCATCATGCACTGATCACGTGTTTATCAGGCAATGATCAGTGACTGACAGGCGCTGATCATGGGACTGTGCACGCACTGATCACGTGGCTATCATGCACTGATCACGTGACTGCGCATGCACTGATGACGTGGCTGTTCGGGCACTGATCACGTGTTTATCAGGCAGTGATCAGTGACTGACAGGCGCTGATCAGGGGACTGTGCACGCACTGATCAGGTGGCTGATCAGGAACTGACCACCTGACCGCGCATGCAGTGATCACGTGGCTGGTCGTTCACTGATCACGTGTTTATCATACGGTGATCACGTGACTGAGAGGCGCTGATCACGTGACTGTGCCGTCAGTGATCACGTGGCTGAGCAGGCACTGATATCGTGACTGAGCATGCACTGATCATGTGCCGGGAGCCGGGGAGGCATTCCACTCTGGACAAAGGTCATGAGGAAGGAGGCTCGGCATACGCAAATGCGGGATCGAGCCTCAGGAGTCCACCCGGATATTCTCGAGCATCTCCCCCCAAAAAACCGGAGTCTGCCTACTGTATTGCTTTGTGCTCTCACCTCTGATTTCACTGGGGGCTGTCCCCCACCACCATCTCGCTCTCTCTGTCAAAGAGTTAACTTACAGCTCCAATTCATAAAGTTCCTTGTCATTCTTCCCTTTAACTTCCAGCTGAGTCTCCATCTGGAGCGCGGAACCCACCACGCTTACTAATTATGCCTGGGCTGCTAAGACCCACTCGAGAAGGTGTCTAGGGTGAGGCACCTTTCGCTATTCGAGAGGGCGCCTGCGGCCTACGTAAGTGGTGCAAACTTCTTGTCTTGAAGTTTGATTGGTCTTCCGCGTAAACCAAGCTACTCAGTCTCTTTTCTCCACCGAATTTTCCTACTGAGCTCTCCTCATACTATTATTCTTGACATCTCTGATTAGCATATAAATAGTCGCCTAGGCCATCTCTCCTTCGAATACCCTGGATCAGTTGGGGCTGGTCCCCGGCAGGTGGCGACCGAACAGGGACCTCAGGAGGCAATACTCAAAGAGCTGAGCAGACACGAACCACGCAATCAGCAGGCAATAAGCATGGAGCTCAGCAGTGACGAATCATGCTGCTCAACTGGCAATAATCAAGCACGTGACCAGGCAGGAATCACGCAGCTCAGCTGGCAATTGTCAAGCAGATGAGCCGACAGGAATCACGCAGCTCAGCTGGCAATTGTCATGCAGATGAGCCGGCAGGAATCACGCAGCTCAGCAGGCCCTGATCACGTGACTCTGCAGGCACTGATCACGTGGCTGATCAAGTCCAGATCACGTGACTGAGCATGCACTGATCACGTGGCTATCATGCACTGATGACGTGACTGCGCATGCACTGATGACGTGGCTGATCGGGCACTGATCACATGGCTCATCATGCACTGATCACGTGTTTATCAGGCAATGATCAGTGACTGACAGGCGCTGATCATGGGACTGTGCACGCACTGATCACGTGGCTATCATGCACTGATCACGTGACTGCGCATGCACTGATGACGTGGCTGTTCGGGCACTGATCACGTGTTTATCAGGCAGTGATCAGTGACTGACAGGCGCTGATCAGGGGACTGTGCACGCACTGATCAGGTGGCTGATCAGGAACTGACCACCTGACCGCGCATGCAGTGATCACGTGGCTGGTCGTTCACTGATCACGTGTTTATCATACGGTGATCACGTGACTGAGAGGCGCTGATCACGTGACTGTGCCGTCAGTGATCACGTGGCTGAGCAGGCACTGATATCGTGACTGAGCATGCACTGATCATGTGCCGGGAGCCGGGGAGGCATTCCACTCTGGACAAAGGTCATGAGGAAGGAGGCTCGGCATACGCAAATGCGGGATCGAGCCTCAGGAGTCCACCCGGATATTCTCGAGCATCTCCCCCCAAAAAACCGGAGTCTGCCTACTGTATTGCTTTGTGCTCTCACCTCTGATTTCACTGGGGGCTGTCCCCCACCACCATCTCGCTCTCTCTGTCAAAGAGTTAACTTACAGCTCCAATTCATAAAGTTCCTTGTCATTCTTCCCTTTAACTTCCAGCTGAGTCTCCATCTGGAGCGCGGAACCCACCACGCTTACTAATTATGCCTGGGCTGCTAAGACCCACTCGAGAAGGTGTCTAGGGTGAGGCACCTTTCGCTATTCGAGAGGGCGCCTGCGGCCTACGTAAGTGGTGCAAACTTCTTGTCTTGAAGTTTGATTGGTCTTCCGCGTAAACCAAGCTACTCAGTCTCTTTTCTCCACCGAATTTTCCTACTGAGCTCTCCTCATACTATTATTCTTGACATCTCTGATTAGCATATAAATAGTCGCCTAGGCCATCTCTCCTTCGAATACCCTGGATCAGTTGGGGCTGGTCCCCGGCAGGTGGCGACCGAACAGGGACCTCAGGAGGCAATACTCAAAGAGCTGAGCAGACACGAACCACGCAATCAGCAGGCAATAAGCATGGAGCTCAGCAGTGACGAATCATGCTGCTCAACTGGCAATAATCAAGCACGTGACCAGGCAGGAATCACGCAGCTCAGCTGGCAATTGTCAAGCAGATGAGCCGACAGGAATCACGCAGCTCAGCTGGCAATTGTCATGCAGATGAGCCGGCAGGAATCACGCAGCTCAGCAGGCCCTGATCACGTGACTCTGCAGGCACTGATCACGTGGCTGATCAAGTCCAGATCACGTGACTGAGCATGCACTGATCACGTGGCTATCATGCACTGATGACGTGACTGCGCATGCACTGATGACGTGGCTGATCGGGCACTGATCACATGGCTCATCATGCACTGATCACGTGTTTATCAGGCAATGATCAGTGACTGACAGGCGCTGATCATGGGACTGTGCACGCACTGATCACGTGGCTATCATGCACTGATCACGTGACTGCGCATGCACTGATGACGTGGCTGTTCGGGCACTGATCACGTGTTTATCAGGCAGTGATCAGTGACTGACAGGCGCTGATCAGGGGACTGTGCACGCACTGATCAGGTGGCTGATCAGGAACTGACCACCTGACCGCGCATGCAGTGATCACGTGGCTGGTCGTTCACTGATCACGTGTTTATCATACGGTGATCACGTGACTGAGAGGCGCTGATCACGTGACTGTGCCGTCAGTGATCACGTGGCTGAGCAGGCACTGATATCGTGACTGAGCATGCACTGATCATGTGCCGGGAGCCGGGGAGGCATTCCACTCTGGACAAAGGTCATGAGGAAGGAGGCTCGGCATACGCAAATGCGGGATCGAGCCTCAGGAGTCCACCCGGATATTCTCGAGCATCTCCCCCCAAAAAAACCGGAGTCTGCCTACTGTATTGCTTTGTGCTCTCACCTCTGATTTCACTGGGGGCTGTCCCCCACCACCATCTCGCTCTCTCTGTCAAAGAGTTAACTTACAGCTCCAATTCATAAAGTTCCTTGTCATTCTTCCCTTTAACTTCCAGCTGAGTCTCCATCTGGAGCGCGGAACCCACCACGCTTACTAATTATGCCTGGGCTGCTAAGACCCACTCGAGAAGGTGTCTAGGGTGAGGCACCTTTCGCTATTCGAGAGGGCGCCTGCGGCCTACGTAAGTGGTGCAAACTTCTTGTCTTGAAGTTTGATTGGTCTTCCGCGTAAACCAAGCTACTCAGTCTCTTTTCTCCACCGAATTTTCCTACTGAGCTCTCCTCATACTATTATTCTTGACATCTCTGATTAGCATATAAATAGTCGCCTAGGCCATCTCTCCTTCGAATACCCTGGATCAGTTGGGGCTGGTCCCCGGCAGGTGGCGACCGAACAGGGACCTCAGGAGGCAATACTCAAAGAGCTGAGCAGACACGAACCACGCAATCAGCAGGCAATAAGCATGGAGCTCAGCAGTGACGAATCATGCTGCTCAACTGGCAATAATCAAGCACGTGACCAGGCAGGAATCACGCAGCTCAGCTGGCAATTGTCAAGCAGATGAGCCGACAGGAATCACGCAGCTCAGCTGGCAATTGTCATGCAGATGAGCCGGCAGGAATCACGCAGCTCAGCAGGCCCTGATCACGTGACTCTGCAGGCACTGATCACGTGGCTGATCAAGTCCAGATCACGTGACTGAGCATGCACTGATCACGTGGCTATCATGCACTGATGACGTGACTGCGCATGCACTGATGACGTGGCTGATCGGGCACTGATCACATGGCTCATCATGCACTGATCACGTGTTTATCAGGCAATGATCAGTGACTGACAGGCGCTGATCATGGGACTGTGCACGCACTGATCACGTGGCTATCATGCACTGATCACGTGACTGCGCATGCACTGATGACGTGGCTGTTCGGGCACTGATCACGTGTTTATCAGGCAGTGATCAGTGACTGACAGGCGCTGATCAGGGGACTGTGCACGCACTGATCAGGTGGCTGATCAGGAACTGACCACCTGACCGCGCATGCAGTGATCACGTGGCTGGTCGTTCACTGATCACGTGTTTATCATACGGTGATCACGTGACTGAGAGGCGCTGATCACGTGACTGTGCCGTCAGTGATCACGTGGCTGAGCAGGCACTGATATCGTGACTGAGCATGCACTGATCATGTGCCGGGAGCCGGGGAGGCATTCCACTCTGGACAAAGGTCATGAGGAAGGAGGCTCGGCATACGCAAATGCGGGATCGAGCCTCAGGAGTCCACCCGGATATTCTCGAGCATCTCCCCCCAAAAAAACCGGAGTCTGCCTACTGTATTGCTTTGTGCTCTCACCTCTGATTTCACTGGGGGCTGTCCCCCACCACCATCTCGCTCTCTCTGTCAAAGAGTTAACTTACAGCTCCAATTCATAAAGTTCCTTGTCATTCTTCCCTTTAACTTCCAGCTGAGTCTCCATCTGGAGCGCGGAACCCACCACGCTTACTAATTATGCCTGGGCTGCTAAGACCCACTCGAGAAGGTGTCTAGGGTGAGGCACCTTTCGCTATTCGAGAGGGCGCCTGCGGCCTACGTAAGTGGTGCAAACTTCTTGTCTTGAAGTTTGATTGGTCTTCCGCGTAAACCAAGCTACTCAGTCTCTTTTCTCCACCGAATTTTCCTACTGAGCTCTCCTCATACTATTATTCTTGACATCTCTGATTAGCATATAAATAGTCGCCTAGGCCATCTCTCCTTCGAATACCCTGGATCAGTTGGGGCTGGTCCCCGGCAGGTGGCGACCGAACAGGGACCTCAGGAGGCAATACTCAAAGAGCTGAGCAGACACGAACCACGCAATCAGCAGGCAATAAGCATGGAGCTCAGCAGTGACGAATCATGCTGCTCAACTGGCAATAATCAAGCACGTGACCAGGCAGGAATCACGCAGCTCAGCTGGCAATTGTCAAGCAGATGAGCCGACAGGAATCACGCAGCTCAGCTGGCAATTGTCATGCAGATTGGAATCACGCAGCTCAGCAGATGAGCACGACAGGACATCACGCTCTTTGAACTGATCAGATGAGCCGCAGGAATCACAGCACAGCAGATGATCAGACTCTGCACACTGATCACGTGGCTGATCAAGTCCAGTGATCTGAGCACTGATCACATGGCTCTCATGCACTGATGACGTGACTGCGGCATGATCACTGATGATCACTGGCATGCACTGATCACGTGGCTATCATGCACTGATCACGTGACTGCGCATGCACTGATCATGCACTGATCACGTGTTTATCAGGCAATGATCAGTGACTGACAGGCGCTGATCATGGGACTGTGCACGCACTGATCACGTGGCTATCATGCACTGATCACGTGACTGCGCATGCACTGATGACGTGGCTGTTCGGGCACTGATCACGTGTTTATCAGGCAGTGATCAGTGACTGACAGGCGCTGATCAGGGGACTGTGCACGCACTGATCAGGTGGCTGATCAGGAACTGACCACCTGACCGCGCATGCAGTGATCACGTGGCTGGTCGTTCACTGATCACGTGTTTATCATACGGTGATCACGTGACTGAGAGGCGCTGATCACGTGACTGTGCCGTCAGTGATCACGTGGCTGAGCAGGCACTGATATCGTGACTGAGCATGCACTGATCATGTGCCGGGAGCCGGGGAGGCATTCCACTCTGGACAAAGGTCATGAGGAAGGAGGCTCGGCATACGCAAATGCGGGATCGAGCCTCAGGAGTCCACCCGGATATTCTCGAGCATCTCCCCCCAAAAAAACCGGAGTCTGCCTACTGTATTGCTTTGTGCTCTCACCTCTGATTTCACTGGGGGCTGTCCCCCACCACCATCTCGCTCTCTCTGTCAAAGAGTTAACTTACAGCTCCAATTCATAAAGTTCCTTGTCATTCTTCCCTTTAACTTCCAGCTGAGTCTCCATCTGGAGCGCGGAACCCACCACGCTTACTAATTATGCCTGGGCTGCTAAGACCCACTCGAGAAGGTGTCTAGGGTGAGGCACCTTTCGCTATTCGAGAGGGCGCCTGCGGCCTACGTAAGTGGTGCAAACTTCTTGTCTTGAAGTTTGATTGGTCTTCCGCGTAAACCAAGCTACTCAGTCTCTTTTCTCCACCGAATTTTCCTACTGAGCTCTCCTCATACTATTATTCTTGACATCTCTGATTAGCATATAAATAGTCGCCTAGGCCATCTCTCCTTCGAATACCCTGGATCAGTTGGGGCTGGTCCCCGGCAGGTGGCGACCGAACAGGGACCTCAGGAGGCAATACTCAAAGAGCTGAGCAGACACGAACCACGCAATCAGCAGGCAATAAGCATGGAGCTCAGCAGTGACGAATCATGCTGCTCAACTGGCAATAATCAAGCACGTGACCAGGCAGGAATCACGCAGCTCAGCTGGCAATTGTCAAGCAGATGAGCCGACAGGAATCACGCAGCTCAGCTGGCAATTGTCATGCAGATGAGCCGGCAGGAATCACGCAGCTCAGCAGGCCCTGATCACGTGACTCTGCAGGCACTGATCACGTGGCTGATCAAGTCCAGATCACGTGACTGAGCATGCACTGATCACGTGGCTATCATGCACTGATGACGTGACTGCGCATGCACTGATGACGTGGCTGATCGGGCACTGATCACATGGCTCATCATGCACTGATCACGTGTTTATCAGGCAATGATCAGTGACTGACAGGCGCTGATCATGGGACTGTGCACGCACTGATCACGTGGCTATCATGCACTGATCACGTGACTGCGCATGCACTGATGACGTGGCTGTTCGGGCACTGATCACGTGTTTATCAGGCAGTGATCAGTGACTGACAGGCGCTGATCAGGGGACTGTGCACGCACTGATCAGGTGGCTGATCAGGAACTGACCACCTGACCGCGCATGCAGTGATCACGTGGCTGGTCGTTCACTGATCACGTGTTTATCATACGGTGATCACGTGACTGAGAGGCGCTGATCACGTGACTGTGCCGTCAGTGATCACGTGGCTGAGCAGGCACTGATATCGTGACTGAGCATGCACTGATCATGTGCCGGGAGCCGGGGAGGCATTCCACTCTGGACAAAGGTCATGAGGAAGGAGGCTCGGCATACGCAAATGCGGGATCGAGCCTCAGGAGTCCACCCGGATATTCTCGAGCATCTCCCCCAAAAAAACCGGAGTCTGCCTACTGTATTGCTTTGTGCTCTCACCTCTGATTTCACTGGGGGCTGTCCCCCACCACCATCTCGCTCTCTCTGTCAAAGAGTTAACTTACAGCTCCAATTCATAAAGTTCCTTGTCATTCTTCCCTTTAACTTCCAGCTGAGTCTCCATCTGGAGCGCGGAACCCACCACGCTTACTAATTATGCCTGGGCTGCTAAGACCCACTCGAGAAGGTGTCTAGGGTGAGGCACCTTTCGCTATTCGAGAGGGCGCCTGCGGCCTACGTAAGTGGTGCAAACTTCTTGTCTTGAAGTTTGATTGGTCTTCCGCGTAAACCAAGCTACTCAGTCTCTTTTCTCCACCGAATTTTCCTACTGAGCTCTCCTCATACTATTATTCTTGACATCTCTGATTAGCATATAAATAGTCGCCTAGGCCATCTCTCCTTCGAATACCCTGGATCAGTTGGGGCTGGTCCCCGGCAGGTGGCGACCGAACAGGGACCTCAGGAGGCAATACTCAAAGAGCTGAGCAGACACGAACCACGCAATCAGCAGGCAATAAGCATGGAGCTCAGCAGTGACGAATCATGCTGCTCAACTGGCAATAATCAAGCACGTGACCAGGCAGGAATCACGCAGCTCAGCTGGCAATTGTCAAGCAGATGAGCCGACAGGAATCACGCAGCTCAGCTGGCAATTGTCATGCAGATGAGCCGGCAGGAATCACGCAGCTCAGCAGGCCCTGATCACGTGACTCTGCAGGCACTGATCACGTGGCTGATCAAGTCCAGATCACGTGACTGAGCATGCACTGATCACGTGGCTATCATGCACTGATGACGTGACTGCGCATGCACTGATGACGTGGCTGATCGGGCACTGATCACATGGCTCATCATGCACTGATCACGTGTTTATCAGGCAATGATCAGTGACTGACAGGCGCTGATCATGGGACTGTGCACGCACTGATCACGTGGCTATCATGCACTGATCACGTGACTGCGCATGCACTGATGACGTGGCTGTTCGGGCACTGATCACGTGTTTATCAGGCAGTGATCAGTGACTGACAGGCGCTGATCAGGGGACTGTGCACGCACTGATCAGGTGGCTGATCAGGAACTGACCACCTGACCGCGCATGCAGTGATCACGTGGCTGGTCGTTCACTGATCACGTGTTTATCATACGGTGATCACGTGACTGAGAGGCGCTGATCACGTGACTGTGCCGTCAGTGATCACGTGGCTGAGCAGGCACTGATATCGTGACTGAGCATGCACTGATCATGTGCCGGGAGCCGGGGAGGCATTCCACTCTGGACAAAGGTCATGAGGAAGGAGGCTCGGCATACGCAAATGCGGGATCGAGCCTCAGGAGTCCACCCGGATATTCTCGAGCATCTCCCCCAAAAAAACCGGAGTCTGCCTACTGTATTGCTTTGTGCTCTCACCTCTGATTTCACTGGGGGCTGTCCCCCACCACCATCTCGCTCTCTCTGTCAAAGAGTTAACTTACAGCTCCAATTCATAAAGTTCCTTGTCATTCTTCCCTTTAACTTCCAGCTGAGTCTCCATCTGGAGCGCGGAACCCACCACGCTTACTAATTATGCCTGGGCTGCTAAGACCCACTCGAGAAGGTGTCTAGGGTGAGGCACCTTTCGCTATTCGAGAGGGCGCCTGCGGCCTACGTAAGTGGTGCAAACTTCTTGTCTTGAAGTTTGATTGGTCTTCCGCGTAAACCAAGCTACTCAGTCTCTTTTCTCCACCGAATTTTCCTACTGAGCTCTCCTCATACTATTATTCTTGACATCTCTGATTAGCATATAAATAGTCGCCTAGGCCATCTCTCCTTCGAATACCCTGGATCAGTTGGGGCTGGTCCCCGGCAGGTGGCGACCGAACAGGGACCTCAGGAGGCAATACTCAAAGAGCTGAGCAGACACGAACCACGCAATCAGCAGGCAATAAGCATGGAGCTCAGCAGTGACGAATCATGCTGCTCAACTGGCAATAATCAAGCACGTGACCAGGCAGGAATCACGCAGCTCAGCTGGCAATTGTCAAGCAGATGAGCCGACAGGAATCACGCAGCTCAGCTGGCAATTGTCATGCAGATGAGCCGGCAGGAATCACGCAGCTCAGCAGGCCCTGATCACGTGACTCTGCAGGCACTGATCACGTGGCTGATCAAGTCCAGATCACGTGACTGAGCATGCACTGATCACGTGGCTATCATGCACTGATGACGTGACTGCGCATGCACTGATGACGTGGCTGATCGGGCACTGATCACATGGCTCATCATGCACTGATCACGTGTTTATCAGGCAATGATCAGTGACTGACAGGCGCTGATCATGGGACTGTGCACGCACTGATCACGTGGCTATCATGCACTGATCACGTGACTGCGCATGCACTGATGACGTGGCTGTTCGGGCACTGATCACGTGTTTATCAGGCAGTGATCAGTGACTGACAGGCGCTGATCAGGGGACTGTGCACGCACTGATCAGGTGGCTGATCAGGAACTGACCACCTGACCGCGCATGCAGTGATCACGTGGCTGGTCGTTCACTGATCACGTGTTTATCATACGGTGATCACGTGACTGAGAGGCGCTGATCACGTGACTGTGCCGTCAGTGATCACGTGGCTGAGCAGGCACTGATATCGTGACTGAGCATGCACTGATCATGTGCCGGGAGCCGGGGAGGCATTCCACTCTGGACAAAGGTCATGAGGAAGGAGGCTCGGCATACGCAAATGCGGGATCGAGCCTCAGGAGTCCACCCGGATATTCTCGAGCATCTCCCCCCAAAAACCGGAGTCTGCCTACTGTATTGCTTTGTGCTCTCACCTCTGATTTCACTGGGGGCTGTCCCCCACCACCATCTCGCTCTCTCTGTCAAAGAGTTAACTTACAGCTCCAATTCATAAAGTTCCTTGTCATTCTTCCCTTTAACTTCCAGCTGAGTCTCCATCTGGAGCGCGGAACCCACCACGCTTACTAATTATGCCTGGGCTGCTAAGACCCACTCGAGAAGGTGTCTAGGGTGAGGCACCTTTCGCTATTCGAGAGGGCGCCTGCGGCCTACGTAAGTGGTGCAAACTTCTTGTCTTGAAGTTTGATTGGTCTTCCGCGTAAACCAAGCTACTCAGTCTCTTTTCTCCACCGAATTTTCCTACTGAGCTCTCCTCATACTATTATTCTTGACATCTCTGATTAGCATATAAATAGTCGCCTAGGCCATCTCTCCTTCGAATACCCTGGATCAGTTGGGGCTGGTCCCCGGCAGGTGGCGACCGAACAGGGACCTCAGGAGGCAATACTCAAAGAGCTGAGCAGACACGAACCACGCAATCAGCAGGCAATAAGCATGGAGCTCAGCAGTGACGAATCATGCTGCTCAACTGGCAATAATCAAGCACGTGACCAGGCAGGAATCACGCAGCTCAGCTGGCAATTGTCAAGCAGATGAGCCGACAGGAATCACGCAGCTCAGCTGGCAATTGTCATGCAGATGAGCCGGCAGGAATGACGCAGCTCAGCAGGCCCTGATCACGTGACTCTGCAGGCACTGATCACGTGGCTGATCAAGTCCAGATCACGTGACTGAGCATGCACTGATCACGTGGCTATCATGCACTGATGACGTGACTGCGCATGCACTGATGACGTGGCTGATCAGGCACTGATCACATGGCTCATCATGCACTGATCACGTGTTTATCAGGCAATGATCAGTGACTGACAGGCGCTGATCATGGGACTGTGCACGCACTGATCACATGGCTATCATGCACTGATCACGTGACTGCGCATGCACTGATGACGTGGCTGTTCGGGCACTGATCACGTGGCTTTACTCAGGCAGTGATCAGTGACTGACAGGCGATCACGTGATCAGGGTGATCAGTGACTGACAGGCGCTGATCTGATGATCAGGTGGCTGATCAGGAACTGACCACCTGACCGCGCATGCAGTGATCACCTGGCTGGTCGTTCACTGATCACGTGTTTATCATACGGTGATCACGTGACTGAGAGGCGCTGATCACGTGACTGTGCCGTCAGTGATCACGTGGCTGAGCAGGCACTGATATCGTGACTGAGCATGCACTGATCATGTGCCGGGAGCCGGGGAGGCATTCCACTCTGGACAAAGGTCATGAGGAAGGAGGCTCGGCATACGCAAATGCGGGATCGAGCCTCAGGAGTCCACCCGGATATTCTCGAGCATCTCCCCCAAAAAAACCGGAGTCTGCCTACTGTATTGCTTTGTGCTCTCACCTCTGATTTCACTGGGGGCTGTCCCCCACCACCATCTCGCTCTCTCTGTCAAAGAGTTAACTTACAGCTCCAATTCATAAAGTTCCTTGTCATTCTTCCCTTTAACTTCCAGCTGAGTCTCCATCTGGAGCGCGGAACCCACCACGCTTACTAATTATGCCTGGGCTGCTAAGACCCACTCGAGAAGGTGTCTAGGGTGAGGCACCTTTCGCTATTCGAGAGGGCGCCTGCGGCCTACGTAAGTGGTGCAAACTTCTTGTCTTGAAGTTTGATTGGTCTTCCGCGTAAACCAAGCTACTCAGTCTCTTTTCTCCACCGAATTTTCCTACTGAGCTCTCCTCATACTATTATTCTTGACATCTCTGATTAGCATATAAATAGTCGCCTAGGCCATCTCTCCTTCGAATACCCTGGATCAGTTGGGGCTGGTCCCCGGCAGGTGGCGACCGAACAGGGACCTCAGGAGGCAATACTCAAAGAGCTGAGCAGACACGAACCACGCAATCAGCAGGCAATAAGCATGGAGCTCAGCAGTGACGAATCATGCTGCTCAACTGGCAATAATCAAGCACGTGACCAGGCAGGAATCACGCAGCTCAGCTGGCAATTGTCAAGCAGATGAGCCGACAGGAATCACGCAGCTCAGCTGGCAATTGTCATGCAGATGAGCCGGCAGGAATCACGCAGCTCAGCAGGCCCTGATCACGTGACTCTGCAGGCACTGATCACGTGGCTGATCAAGTCCAGATCACGTGACTGAGCATGCACTGATCACGTGGCTATCATGCACTGATGACGTGACTGCGCATGCACTAATGACGTGGCTGATCGGGCACTGATCACATGGCTCATCATGCACTGATCACGTGTTTATCAGGCAATGATCAGTGACTGACAGGCGCTGATCATGGGACTGTGCACGCACTGATCACGTGGCTATCATGCACTGATCACGTGACTGCCCATGCACTGATGACGTGGCTGTTCGGGCACTGATCACGTGTTTATCAGGCAGTGATCAGTGACTGACAGGCGCTGATCACGGGACTGTGCACGCGCTGATCAGTGGCTGATCAGGAACTGACCACCTGACCGCGCATGCAGTGATCACGTGGCTGGTCGTTCACTGGTCAGGTGTTTATCATACGGTGATCACGTGACTGAGAGGGGCTGATCACGTGACTGTGCCGTCAGTGATCACGTGGCTGAGCAGGCACTGATATGGTGACTGAGCATGCACTGATCATGTGCCGGGAGCCGGGGAGGCATTCCACTCTGGACAAATGTCATGAGGAAGGAGGCTCGGCATAGGCAAATGCGGGATCGAGCCTCAGGAGTCCACCCGGATGTTCTCGAGCATCTCCCCCCAAAAAACCGGAGTCTGCCTACTGTATTGCTTTGTGCTCTCACCTCTGATTTCACTGGGGGCTGTCCCCCACCACCATCTCGCTCTCTCTGTCAAACAGTTAACTTACAGCTCCAATTCATAAAGTTCCTTGTCATTCTTCCCTTTAACTTCCAGCTGAGTCTCCATCTGGAGCGCGGAACCCACCACGCTTACTAATTATGCCTGGGCTGCTAAGACCCACTCGAGAAGGTGTCTAGGGTGAGGCACCTTTCGCTATTCGAGAGGGCGCCTGCGGCCTACGTAAGTGGTGCAAACTTCTTGTCTTGAAGTTTGATTGGTCTTCCGCGTAAACCAAGCTACTCAGTCTCTTTTCTCCACCGAATTTTCCTACTGAGCTCTCCTCATACTATTATTCTTGACATCTCTGATTAGCATATAAAGAGTCGCCTAGGCCATCTCTCCTTCGAATACCCTGGATCAGTTGGGGCTGGTCCGGGGCAGGTGGCGACCGAACAGGGACCTCAGGAGGTAATACTCAAAGAGCTGAGCAGACACGAACCACGCAATCAGCAGGCAATAAGCATGGAGCTCAGCAGTGACGAATCATGCTGCTCAACTGGCAATAATCAAGCACGTGACCAGGCAGGAATCACGCAGCTCAGCTGGCAATTGTCAAGCAGATGAGAAGACAGGAATCACGCAGCTCAGCTGGCAATTGTCATGCAGATGAGCCGGCAGGAATCACGTAGCTCAGCAGGCCCTGATCACGTGACTCTGCAGGCACTGATCACGTGGCTGATCAAGTCCAGATCACGTGACTGAGCATGCACTGATCACGTGGCTATCATGCACTGATGACGTGACTGCGCATGCACTGATGACGTGGCTGATCGGGCACTGATCACATGGCTCATCATGCACTGATCACGTGTTTATCAGGCAATGATCAGTGACTGACAGGCGCTGATCATGGGACTGTGCACGCACTGATCACGTGGCTATCATGCACTGATCACGTGACTTCGCATGCACTGATGACGTGGCTCTTCGGGCACTGATCACGTGTTTATCAGGCAGTGATCAGTGACTGACAGGCGCTGATCAGGGGACTGTGCACGCACTGATCAGGTGGCTCATCAGGAACTGACCACCTGACCGCGCTAGCAGTGATCACGTGGCTGGTCGTTCACTGGTCACGTGTTTATCATACGGTGATCACGTGACTGAGAGGCGCTGATCACGTGACTGTGCCGTCAGTGATCACGTGGCTGAGCAGGCACTGATATGGTGACTGAGCATGCACTGATCATGTGCCGGGAGCCGGGGAGGCATTCCACTCTGGACAAAGGTCATGAGGAAGGAGGCTAGGCATACGCAAATGCGGGATCGAGCCTCAGGAGTCCACCCGGATGTTCTCGAGCATCTCCCCCCAAAAAACCGGAGTCTGCCTAATGTATTGCTTTGTGCTCTCACTTCTGATTTCACTGGGGGCTGTCCCCCACCACCATCTCGCTCTCTCTGTCAAAGAGTTAACTTACAGCTCCAACTCATAAAGTTCCTTGTCATTCTTCCCTTTAACTTCCAGCTGAGTCTCCATCTGGAGCGCGGAACCCACCACGCTTACTAATTATGCCTGGGCTGCTAAGACCCACTCGAGAAGGTGTCTAGGGTGAGGCACCTTTCGCTATTCGAGAGGGCGCCTGCGGCCTACGTAAGTGGTGCAAACTTCTTGTCTTGAAGTTTGATTGGTCTTCCGCGTAAACCAAGCTACTCAGTCTCTTTTCTCCACCGAATTTTCCTACTGAGCTCTCCTCATACTATTATTCTTGACATCTCTGATTAGCATATAAAGAGTCGCCTAGGCCATCTCTCCTTCGAATACCCTGGATCAGTTGGGGCTGGTCCCCGGCAGGTGGCGACCGAACAGGGACCTCAGGAGGCAATACTCAAAGAGCTGAGCAGACACGAACCACGCAATCAGCAGGCAATAAGCATGGAGCTCAGCAGTGACGAATCATGCTGCTCAACTGGCAATAATCAAGCACGTGACCAGGCAGGAATCACGCAGCTCAGCTGGCAATTCTCAAGCAGATGAGCCGACAGGAATCACGCAGCTCAGCTGGCAATTGTCATGCAGATGAGCCGGCAGGAATCACGCAGCTCAGCAGGCCCTGATCACGTGACTCTGCAGGCACTGATCACGTGGCTGATCAAGTCCAGATCACGTGACTGAGCATGCACTGATCACGTGGCTATCATGCACTGATGACGTGACTGCGCATGCACTGAGGACGTGGCTGATCAGGCACTGATCACATGGCTCATCATGCACTGATCACGTGTTTATCAGGCAATGATCAGTGACTGACAGGCGCTGATCATGGGACTGTGCACGCACTGATCACGTGGCTATCATGCACTGATCACGTGACTGCGCATGCACTGATGACGTGGCTGTTGATCAGGCACTGATCACGTGATCTGATGATCATGGGACTGTGCACGCACTGATCACGTGACACTGATCACGTGACTGCTGCACTCAGGCACTGATCACTGGGCACTGATCACGTGTTCAGGCAGTGATCAGCTGATGATCAGGTGTGCACGCACTGATCAGGTGGCTGATCAGGAACTGACCACCTGACCGCGCATGCAGTGATCACGTGGCTGGTCATTCACTGATCACGTGTTTATCATACGGTGATCACGTGACTGAGAGGCGCTGATCAAGTGACTGTGCCGTCAGTGATCACGTGGCTGAGCAGGCACTGATATGGTGACTGAGCATGCACTGATCATGTGCCGGGAGCCGGGGAGGCATTCCACTCTGGACAAAGGTCATGAGGAAGGAGGCTCGGCATACGCAAATGCGGGATCGAGCCTCAGGAGTCCACCCGGATGTTCTCGAGCATCTCCCCCCAAAAAAAACCAGAGTCTGCCTACTGTATTGCTTTGTGCTCTCACCTCTGATTTCACTGGGGGCTGTCCCCCACCACCATCTCGTTCTCTCTGTCAAAGAGTTAACTTACAGCTCCAACTCATAAAGTTCCTTGTCATTCTTCCCTTTAACTTCCAGCTGAGTCTCCATCTGGAGCGCGGAACCCACCACGCTTACTAATTATGCCTGGGCTGCTAAGACCCACTCGAGAAGGTGTCTAGGGTGAGGCACCTTTCGCTATTCGAGAGGGCGCCTGCGGCCTACGTAAGTGGTGCAAACTTCTTGTCTTGAAGTTTGATTGGTCTTCCGCGTAAACCAAGCTACTCAGTCTCTTTTCTCCACCGACTTTTCCTACTGAGCTCTCCTCATACTCTTATTCTTGACATCTCTGATTAGCATATAAAGAGTCGCCTAGGCCATCTCTCCTTCGAATACCCTGGATCAGTTGGGGCTGGTCCCCGGCAGGTGGCGACCGAACAGGGACCTCAGGAGGCAATACTCAAAGAGCTGAGCAGACACGAACCACGCAATCAGCAGGCAATAAGCATGGAGCTCAGCAGTGACGAATCATGCTGCTCAACTGGCAATAATCAAGCACGTGACCAGGCAGGAATCACGCAGCTCAGCTGGCAATTGTCAAGCAGATGAGCCAACACGAATCACGCAGCTCAGCTGGCAATTGTCATGCAGATGAGCCGGCAGGAATCACGCAGCTCAGCAGGCCCTGATCACGTGACTCTGCAGGCACTGATCACGTGGCTGATCAAGTCCAGATCACGTGACTGAGCATGCACTGATCACGTGGCTATCATGCACTGATGCCGTGACTTCGCATGCACTAATGACGTGGCTGATCGGGCACTGATCACATGGCTCATCATGCACTGATCACGTGTTTATCAGGCAATGATCAGTGACTGACAGGCGCTGATCATGGGACTGTGCACGCACTGATCACGTGGCTATCATGCACTGATCACGTGACTGCGCATGCACTGATGACGTGGCTCTTCGGGCACTGATCACGTGTTTATCAGGCAGTGATCAGTGACTGACAGGCGCTGATCAGGGGACTGTGCACGCACTGATCAGGTGGCTCATCAGGAACTGACCACCTGACCGCGCATGCAGTGATCACGTGGCTGGTCGTTCACTGGTCACGTGTTTATCATACGGTGATCACGTGACTGAGAGGCGCTGATCACGTGACTGTGCCGTCAGTGATCACGTGGCTGAGCAGGCACTGATATGGTGACTGAGCATGCACTGATCATGTGCCGGGAGCCGGGGAGGCATTCCACTCTGGACAAAGGTCATGAGGAAGGAGGCTAGGCATACGCAAATGCGGGATCGAGCCTCAGGAGTCCACCCGGATGTTCTCGAGCATCTCCCCCCAAAACCAGAGTCTGCCTAATGTATTGCTTTGTGCTCTCACTTCTGATTTCACTGGGGGCTGTCCCCCACCACCATCTCGCTCTCTCTGTCAAAGAGTTAACTTACAGCTCCAACTCATAAAGTTCCTTGTCATTCTTCCCTTTAACTTCCAGCTGAGTCTCCATCTGGAGCGCGGAACCCACCACACTTACTAATTATGCCTGGGCTGCTAAGACCCACTCGAGAAGGTGTCTAGGGTGAGGCACCTTTCGCTATTCGAGAGGGCGCCTGCGGCCTACGTAAGTGGTGCAAACTTCTTGTCTTGAAGTTTGATTGGTCTTCCGCGTAAACCAAGCTACTCAGTCTCTTTTCTCCACCGAATTTTCCTACTGAGCTCTCCTCATACTATTATTCTTGACATCTCTGATTAGCATATAAAGAGTCGCCTAGGCCATCTCTCCTTCGAATACCCTGGATCAGTTGGGGCTGGTCCCCGGCAGGTGGCGACCGAACAGGGACCTCAGGAGGCAATACTCAAAGAGCTGAGCAGACACGAACCACGCAATCAGCAGGCAATAAGCATGGAGCTCAGCAGTGACGAATCATGCTGCTCAACTGGCAATAATCAAGCACGTGACCAGGCAGGAATCACGCAGCTCAGCTGGCAATTGTCAAGCAGATGAGCCGACAGGAATCACGCAGCTCAGCTGGCAATTGTCATGCAGATGAGCCGGCAGGAATCACGCAGCTCAGCAGGCCCTGATCACGTGACTCTGCAGGCACTGATCACGTGGCTGATCAAGTCCAGATCACGTGACTGAGCATGCACTGATCACGTGGCTATCATGCACTGATGACGTGACTGCGCATGCACTGAGGACGTGGCTGATCGGGCACTGATCACATGGCTCATCATGCACTGATCACGTGTTTATCAGGCAATGATCAGTGACTGACAGGCGCTGATCATGGGACTGTGCACGCACTGATCACGTGGCTATCATGCACTGATCACGTGACTGCGCATGCACTGATGACGTGGCTCTTCGGGCACTGATCACGTGTTTATCAGGCAGTGATCAGTGACTGACAGGCGCTGATCAGGGTACTGTGCACGCACTGATCACGTGGCTATCATGCACTGATCACGTGACTGCGCATGCACTGATGACACTGATCACGTGTTTATCAGGCAGTGATCAGTGACTGACAGGCGCTGATCAGGACTGTGCACGCACTGATCAGGTGGCTGATCAGGAACTGACCACCTGACCGCGCATGCAGTGATCACGTGGCTGGTCGTTCACTGGTCAGGTGTTTATCATACGGTGATCACGTGACTGAGAGGCGCTGATCACGTGACTGTGCCGTCAGTGATCACGTGGCTGAGCAGGCACTGATATGGTGACTGAGCATGCACTGATCAGGTACCGGGAGCCGGGGAGGCATTCCACTCTGGACAAATGTCATGAGGAAGGAGGCTCGGCATAGGCAAATGCGGGATCGAGCCTCAGGAGTCCACCCGGATGTTCTCGAGCATCTCCCCCCAAAAAAACCGGAGTCTGCCTACTGTATTGCTTTGTGCTCTCACCTCTGATTTCACTGGGGGCTGTCCCCCACCACCATCTCGCTCTCTCTGTCAAACAGTTAACTTACAGCTCCAATTCATAAAGTTCCTTGTCATTCTTCCCTTTAACTTCCAGCTGAGTCTCCATCTGGAGCGCGGAACCCACCACGCTTACTAATTATGCCTGGGCTGCTAAGACCCACTCGAGAAGGTGTCTAGGGTGAGGCACCTTTCGCTATTCGAGAGGGCGCCTGCGGCCTACGTAAGTGGTGCAAACTTCTTGTCTTGAAGTTTGATTGGTCTTCCGCGTAAACCAAGCTACTCAGTCTCTTTTCTCCACCGAACTTTCCTACTGAGCTCTCCTCATACTATTATTCTTGACATCTCTGATTAGCATATAAAGAGTCGCCTAGGCCATCTCTCCTTCGAATACCCTGGATCAGTTGGGGCTGGTCCCCGGCAGGTGGCGACCGAACAGGGACCTCAGGAGGTAATACTCAAAGAGCTGAGCAGACACGAACCACGCAATCAGCAGGCAATAAGCATGGAGCTCAGCAGTGACGAATCATGCTGCTCAACTGGCAATAATCAAGCACGTGACCAGGCAGGAATCACGCAGCTCAGCTGGCAATTGTCAAGCAGATGAGCCAACAGGAATCACGCAGCTCAGCTGGCAATTGTCATGCAGATGAGCTGGCAGGAATCACGTAGCTCAGCAGGCCCTGATCACGTGACTCTGCAGGCACTGATCACGTGGCTGATCAAGTCCAGATCACGTGACTGAGCATGCACTGATCACGTGGCTATCATGCACTGATGACGTGACTGCGCATGCACTGATGACGTGGCTGATCGGGCACTGATCACATGGCTCATCATGCATTGATCACGTGTTTATCAGGCAATGATCAGTGACTGACAGGCGCTGATCATGGGACTGTGCACGCACTGATCACGTGGCTATCATGCACTGATCACGTGACTGCGCATGCACTGATGTCGTGGCTGATCGGGCACTGATCACGTGTTTATCAGGCAGTGATCAGTGACTGACAGGCGCTGATTAGGGGACTGTGCACGCACTGATCAGGTGGCTGATCAGGAACTGACCACCTGACCGCGCATGCAGTGATCACGTGGCTGGTCATTCACTGATCACGTGTTTATCATACGGTGATCACGTGACTGAGAGGCGCTGATCAAGTGACTGTGCCGTCAGTGATCACGTGGCTGAGCAGGCACTGATATGGTGACTGAGCATGCACTGATCATGTGCCGGGAGCCGGGGAGGCATTCCACTCTGGACAAAGGTCATGAGGAAGGAGGCTCGGCATACGCAAATGCGGGATCGAGCCTCAGGAGTCCACCCGGATGTTCTCGAGCATCTCCCCCCAAAAAACCGGAGTCTGCCTACTGTATTGCTTTGTGCTCTCACCTCTGATTTCACTGGGGGCTGTCCCCCACCTCCATCTCACTCTCTCTGTCAAAGAGTTAACTTACAGCTCCAACTCATAAAGTTCCTTGTCATTCTTCCCTTTAACTTCCAGCTGAGTCTCCATCTGGAGCGCGGAACCCACCACGCTTACTAATTATGCCTGGGCTGCTAAGACCCACTCGAGAAGGTGTCTAGGGTGAGGCACCTTTCGCTATTCGAGAGGGCGCCTGCGGCCTACGTAAGTGGTGCAAACTTCTTGTCTTGAAGTTTGATTGGTCTTCCGCGTAAACCAAGCTACTCAGTCTCTTTTCTCCACCGAATTTTCCTACTGAGCTCTCCTCATACTCTTATTCTTGACATCTCTGATTAGCATATAAAGAGTCGCCTAGGCCATCTCTCCTTCGAATACCCTGGATCAGTTGGGGCTGGTCCCCGGCAGGTGGCGACCGAACAGGGACCTCAGGAGGCAATACTCAAAGAGCTGAGCAGACACGAACCACGCAATCAGCAGGCAATAAGCATGGAGCTCAGCAGTGACGAATCATGCTGCTCAACTGGCAATAATCAAGCACGTGACCAGGCAGGAATCACGCAGCTCAGCTGGCAATTGTCAAGCAGATGAGCCGACACGAATCACGCAGCTCAGCTGGCAATTGTCATGCAGATGAGCTGGCAGGAATCACGCAGCTCAGCAGGCCCTGATCACGTGACTCTGCAGGCACTGATCACGTGGCTGATCAAGTCCAGATCACGTGACTGAGCATGCACTGATCACGTGGCTATCATGCACTGATGAGGTGACTGCGCATGCACTGATGACGTGGCTGATCGGGCACTGATCACATGGCTCATCATGCACTGATCACGTGTTTATCAGGCAATGATCAGTGACTGACAGGCGCTGATCATGGGACTGTGCACGCACTGATCACGTGGCTCTCATGCCCTGATCACGTGACTGCGCATGCACTGATGACGTGGCTGTTCGGGCACTGATCACGTGTTTATCAGGCAGTGATCAGTGACTGACAGCCGCTGATCAGGGGACTGTGCACGCACTGATCAGGTGGCTGATCAGGAACTGACCACCTGACCGCGCATGCAGTGATCACGTGGCTGGTCGTTCACTGATCACGTGTTTATCATAGGGTGATCACGTGACTGAGAGGGGCTGATCACGTGACTGTGCCGTCAGTGATCACCTGGCTGAGCAGGCACTGATATCGTGACTGAGCATGCACTGACCATGTGCCGGGAGCCGGGGAGGCATTCCACTCTGGACAAAGGTCATGAGGAAGGAGGCTCGGCATACGCAAATGCGGGATCGAGCCTCAGGAGTCCACCCGGATATTCTCGAGCATCTCCCCCCAAAAAAAACCGGAGTCTGCCTACTGTATTGCTTTGTGCTCTCACCTCTGATTTCACTGGGGGCTGTCCCCCACCACCATCTCGCTCTCTCTGTCAAAGCGTTAACTTACAGCTCCAATTCATAAAGTTCCTTGTCATTCTTCCCTTTAACTTCCAGCTGAGTCTCCATCTGGAGCGCGGAACCCACCACGCTTACTAATTATGCCTGGGCTGCTAAGACCCACTCGAGAAGGTGTCTAGGGTGAGGCACCTTTCGCTATTCGAGAGGGCGCCTGCGGCCTACGTAAGTGGTGCAAACTTCTTGTCTTGAAGTTTGATTGGTCTTCCGCGTAAACCAAGCTACTCAGTCTCTTTTCTCCACCGAAGTTTCCTACTGAGCTCTCCTCATACTATTATTCTTGACATCTCTGATTAGCATATAAATAGTCGCCTAGGCCATCTCTCCTTCGAATACCCTGGATCAGTTGGGGCTGGTCCCCGGCAGGTGGCGACCGAACAGGGACCTCAGGAGGCAATACTCAAAGAGCTGAGCAGACACGAACCACGCAATCAGCAGGCAATAAGCATGGAGCTCAGCAGTGACGAATCATGCTGCTCAACTGGCAATAATCAAGCACGTGACCAGGCAGGAATCACGCAGCTCAGCTGGCAATTCTCAAGCAGATGAGCCGACAGGAATCACGCAGCTCAGCTGGCAATTGTCATGCAGATGAGCCGGCAGGAATCACGCAGCTCAGCAGGCCCTGATCACGTGACTCTGCAGGCACTGATCACGTGGCTGATCAAGTCCAGATCACGTGACTGAGCATGCACTGACCAGGTGGCTATCATGCACTGATGACGTGACTGCGCATGCACTGATGACGTGGCTGATCGGGCACTGATCACATGGCTCATCATGCACTGATCACGTGTTTATCAGGCAATGATCAGTGACTGACAGGCGCTGATCATGGGACTGTGCACGCACTGATCACGTGGCTATCATGCACTGATCACGTGACTGCGCATGCACTGATGACGTGGCTGTTCGGGCACTGATCACGTGTTTATCAGGCAGTGATCAGTGACTGACAGGCGCTGATCAGGGGACTGTGCACGCACTGATCAGGTGGCTGATCAGGAACTGACCACCTGACCTCGCATGCAGTGATCACGTGGCTGGTCGTTCACTGATCACGTGTTTATCATAGGGTGATCACGTGACTGAGAGGCGCTGATCACGTGACTGTGCCGTCAGTGATCACGTGGCTGAGCTGGCACTGATATCGTGACTGAGCATGCACTGATCATGTGCCGGGAGCCGGGGAGGCATTCCACTCTGGACAAAGGTCATGAGGAAGGAGGCTCGGCATACGCAAATGCGGGATCGAGCCTCAGGAGTCCACCCGGATGTTCTCGAGCATCTCCCCCAAAAAAACCGGAGTCTGCCTACTGTATTGCTTTGTGCTCTCACCTCTGATTTCACTGGGGGCTGTCCCCCACCACCATCTCGCTCTCCCTGTCAAAGAGTTAACTTACAGCTCCAATTCATAAAGTTCCTTGTCATTCTTCCCTTTAACTTCCAGCTGAGTCTCCATCTGGAGCGCGGAACCCACCACGCTTACTAATTATGCCTGGGCTGCTAAGACCCACTCGAGAAGGTGTCTAGGGTGAGGCACCTTTCGCTATTCGAGAGGACGCCTGCGGCCTACGTAAGTGGTGCAAACTTCTTGTCTTGAAGTTTGATTGGTCTTCCGCGTAAACCAAGCTACTCAGTCTCTTTTCTCCACCGAATTTTCCTACTGAGCTCTCCTCATACTATTATTCTTGACATCTCTGATTAGCATATAAATAGTCGCCTAGGCCATCTCTCCTTCGAATACCCTGGATCAGTTGGGGCTGGTCCCCGGCAGGTGGCGACCGAACAGGGACCTCAGGAGGCAATACTCAAAGAGCTGAGCAGACACGAACCACGCAATCAGCAGGCAATAAGCATGGAGCTCAGCAGTGACGAATCATGCTGCTCAACTGGCAATAATCAAGCACGTGACCAGGCAGGAATCACGCAGCTCAGCTGGCAATTGTCAAGCAGATGAGCCGACAGGAATCACGCAGCTCAGCTGGCAATTGTCATGCAGATGACCCGGCAGGAATCACGCAGCTCAGCAGGCCCTGATCACGTGACTCTGCAGGCACTGATCACGTGGCTGATCAAGTCCAGATCACGTGACTGAGCATGCACTGATCACGTGGCTATCATGCACTGATGACGTGACTGCGCATGCACTGATGACGTGGCTGATCGGGCACTGATCACATGGCTCATCATGCACTGATCACGTGTTTATCAGGCAATGATCAGTGACTGACAGGCGCTGATCACTGTGCACGCACTGATCACGTGGCTATCATGCACTGATCACGTGACTGCGCATGCACTGATCACGTGGCTATCATGCACTGATCACGTGTTTCTCAGGCATGATCAGTGACTGACAGTGATCAGCTGTGCACGCACTGATCACGTGTTTATCATGCAGTGATCAGTGACTGAGAGGCGCTGATCAGGGTGATCTGTGCTGACGCACTGATCAGGTGGCTGATCAGGAACTGACCACCTGGCCGCGCATGCAGTGATCACGTGGCTGGTCGTTCACTGATCACGTGTTTATCATATGGTGATCACGTGACTGAGAGGCGCTGATCACGTGACTGTGCCGTCAGTGATCACCTGGCTGAGCAGGCACTGATATCGTGACTGAGCATGCACTGATCATGTGCCGGGAGCCGGGGAGGCCTTCCACTCTGGACAAAGGTCATGAGGAAGGAGGCTCGGCATACGCAAATGCGGGATCGAGCCTCAGGAGTCCACCCGGATATTCTCGAGCATCTCCCCCAAAAAAACCGGAGTCTGCCTACTGTACTGCTTTGTGCTCTCACCTCTGATTTCACTGGGGGCTGTCCCCCACCACCATCTCGCTCTCTCTGTAAAAGAGTTAACTTGCAGCTCCAATTCATAAAGTTACTTGTCATTCTTTCCTTTAACTTCCAGCTGAGTCTCCATCTGGAGCGCGGAACCCACCACGCTTACTAATTATGCCTGGGCTGCTAAGACCCACTCAAGAAGGTGTCTAGTGTGAGGCACCTTTCGGTATTCGAGAGGGCTCCTGTGGCCTACGTAAGTGGTGCAAACTTCTTGTCTTGAAGTTTGATTGGTCTTCCGCGTAAACCAAGCTACTCAGTCTCTTTTCTCCACCGAATTTTCCTACTGAGCTCTCCTCATACTATTATTCTTGACATCTCTGATTAGCATATAAATAGTCGCCTAGGCCATCTCTCCTTCGAATACCCTGGATCAGTTGGGGCTGGTCCCCGGCAGGTGGCGACCGAACAGGGACCTCAGGAGGCAATACTCAAAGAGCTGAGCAGACACGAACCACGCAATCAGCAGGCAATAAGCATGGAGCTCAGCAGTGACGAATCATGCTGCTCAACTGGCAATAATCAAGCACGTGACCAGGCAGGAATCACGCAGCTCAGCTGGCAATTGTCAAGCAGATGAGCCGACAGGAATCACGCAGCTCAGCTGGCAATTGTCATGCAGATGAGCCGGCAGGAATCACGCAGCTCAGCAGGCCCTGATCACGTGACTCTGCAGGCACTGATCACGTGGCTGATCAAGTCCAGATCACGTGACTGAGCATGCACTGATCACGTGGCTATCATGCACTGATGACGTGACTGCGCATGCACTGATGACGTGGCTGATCGGGCACTGATCACATGGCTCATCATGCACTGATCACGTGTTTATCAGGCAATGATCAGTGACTGACAGGCGCTGATCATGGGACTGTGCACGCACTGATCACGTGGCTATCATGCACTGATCACGTGACTGCGCATGCACTGATGACGTGGCTGTTCGGGCACTGATCACGTGTTTATCAGGCAGTGATCAGTGACTGACAGGCGCTGATCAGGGGACTGTGCACGCACTGATCAGGTGGCTGATCAGGAACTGACCACCTGACCGCGCATGCAGTGATCACGTGGCTGGTCGTTCACTGATCACGTGTTTATCATAGGGTGATCACGTGACTGAGAGGCGCTGATCACGTGACTGTGCCGTCAGTGATCACGTGGCTGAGCAGGCACTGATATCGTGACTGAGCATGCACTGATCATGTGCCGGGAGCCGGGGAGGCATTCCACTCTGGACAAAGGTCATGAGGAAGGAGGCTCGGCATACGCAAATGCGGGATCGAGCCTCAGGAGTCCACCCGGATATTCTCGAGCATCTCCCCCAAAAAAACCGGAGTCTGCCTACTGTATTGCTTTGTGCTCTCACCTCTGATTTCACTGGGGGCTGTCCCCCACCACCATCTCGCTCTCTCTGTCAAAGAGTTAACTTAGAGCTCCAATTCATAAAGTTCCTTGTCATTCTTCCCTTTAACTTCCAGCTGAGTCTCCATCTGGAGCGCGGAACCCACCACGCTTACTAATTATGCCTGGGCTGCTAAGACCCACTCGAGAAGGTGTCTAGGGTGAGGCACCTTTCGCTATTCGAGAGGACGCCTGCGGCCTACGTAAGTGGTGCAAACTTCTTGTCTTGAAGTTTGATTGGTCTTCCGCGTAAACCAAGCTACTCAGTCTCTTTTCTCCACCGAATTTTCCTACTGAGCTCTCCTCATACTATTATTCTTGACATCTCTGATTAGCATATAAATAGTCGCCTAGGCCATCTCTCCTTCGAATACCCTGGATCAGTTGGGGCTGGTCCCCGGCAGGTGGCGACCGAACAGGGACCTAAGGAGGCAATACTCAAAGAGCTGAGCAGACACGAACCACGCAATCAGCAGGCAATAAGCATGGAGCTCAGCAGTGACGAATCATGCTGCTCAACTGGCAATAATCAAGCACGTGACCAGGCAGGAATCACGCAGCTCAGCTGGCAATTGTCAAGCAGATGAGCCGACAGGAATCACGCAGCTCAGCTGGCAATTGTCATGCAGATGAGCTGGCAGGAATCACGCAGCTCAGCAGGCCCTGATCACTTGACTCTGCAGGCACTGATCACGTGGCTGATCAAGTCCAGATCATGTGACTGAGCATGCACTGATCACGTGGCTATCATGCACTGATGACGTGACTGCGCATGCACTGATGACGTGGCTGATCGGGCACTGATCACATGGCTCATCATGCACTGATCACGTGTTTATCAGGCAATGATCAGTGACTGACAGGCGCTGATCATGGGACTGTGCACGAACTGATCACGTGGCTATCATGCACTGATCACGTGACTGCGCATGCACTGATGACGTGGCTGTTCGGGCACTTATCACGTGTTTATCAGGCAGTGATCAGTGACTGACAGGCGCTGATCAGGGGACTGTGCACGGACTGATCAGGTGGCTGATCAGGAACGACCACCTGACCGCGCATGCAGTGATCACGTGGCTGGTCGTTCACTGATCACTTGTTTATCATAGGGTGATCACGTGACTGAGAGGCGCTGATCACGTGACTGTGCCGTCAGTGATCACGTGGCTGAGCATGCACTGATCATGTGCCGGGAGCCGGGGAGGCATTCCACTCTGGACAAAGGTCATGAGGAAGGAGGCTCGGCATACGCAAATGCGGGATCGAGCCTCAGGAGTCCACCCGGATATTCTCGAGCATCTCCCCCAAAAAAACCGGAGTCTGCCTACTGTATTGCTTTGTGCTCTCACCTCTGATTTCACTGGGGGGCTGTCCCCCACCACCATCTCGCTCTCTCTGTAAAAGAGTTAACTTGCAGCTCCAATTCATAAAGTTACTTGTCATTCTTTCCTTTAACTTCCAGCTGAGTCTCCATCTGGAGCGCGGAACCCACCACGCTTACTAATTATGCCTGGGCTGCTAAGACCCACTCGAGAAGGTGTCTAGTGTGAGGCACCTTTCGGTATTCGAGAGGGCGCCTGCGGCCTACGTAAGTGGTGCAAACTTCTTGTCTTGAAGTTTGATTGGTCTTCCACGTAAACCAAGCTACTCAGTCTCTTTTCTCCACCGAATTTTCCTACTGAGCTCTCCTCATACTATTATTCTTGACATCTCTGATTAGCATATAAATAGTCGCCTAGGCCATCTCTCCTTCGAATACCCTGGATCAGTTGGAGCTGGTCCCCGGCAGGTGGCGACCGAACAGGGACCTCAGGAGGCAATACTCAAAGAGCTGAGCAGACACGAACCACGCAATCAGCAGGCAATAAGCATGGAGCTCAGCAGTGACGAATCATGCTGCTCAACTAGCAATAATCAAGCACGTGACCAGGCAGGAATCACGCAGCTCAGCTGGCAATTGTCAAGCAGATGAGCCGACAGGAATCACGCAGCTCAGCTGGCAATTGTCATGCAGATGAGCCGGCAGGAATCACGCAGCTCAGCAGGCCCTGATCACGTGACTCTGCAGGCACTGATCACGTGGCTGATCAAGTCCAGATCACGTGACTGAGCATGCACTGATCACGTGGCTATCATGCACTGATGACGTGACTGCGCATGCACTGATGACGTGGCTGATCGGGCACTGATCACATGGCTCATCATGCACTGATCACGTGTTTATCAGGCAATGATCAGTGACTGACAGGCGCTGATCATGGGACTGTGCACGCACTGATCACGTGGCTATCATGCCCTGATCACGTGACTGCGCATGCACTGATGACGTGGCTGTTCGGGCACTGATCACGTGTTTATCAGGCAGTGATCAGTGACTGACAGGCGCTGATCAGGGGACTGTGCACGCACTGATCAGGTGGCTGATCAGGAACTGACCACCTGACCGCGCATGCAGTGATCACGTGGCTGGTCGTTCACTGATCACGTGTTTATCATAGGGTGATCACGTGACTGAGAGGGGCTGATCACGTGACTGTGCCGTCAGTGATCACGTGGCTGAGCAGGCACTGATATCGTGACTGAGCATGCACTGATCATGTGCCGGGAGCCGGGGAGGCATTCCACTCTGGACAAAGGTCATGAGGAAGGAGGCTCGGCATACGCAAATGCGGGATCGAGCCTCAGGAGTCCACCCGGATATTCTCGAGCATCTCCCCCCAAAAAAACCGGAGTCTGCCTACTGTATTGCTTTGTGCTCTCACCTCTGATTTCACTGGGGGCTGTCCCCCACCACAATCTCGCTCTCTCTGTCAAAGAGTTAACTTACACCTCCAATTCATAAAGTTCCTTGTCATTCTTCCCTTTAACTTCCAGCTGAGTCTCCATCTGGAGCGCGGAACCCACCACGCTTACTAATTATGCCTGGGCTGCTAAGACCCACTCGAGAAGGTGTCTAGGGTGAGGCACCTTTCGGTATTCGAGAGGCTCCTGCAGCCTAGTAAGTGGTGCAAACTTCTTGTCTTGAAGTTTGATTGGTCTTCCACGTAAACCAAGCTACTCAGTCTCTTTTCTCCACCGAATTTTCCTACTGAGCTCTCCTCATACTATTATTCTTGACATCTCTGATTAGCATATAAATAGTCGCCTAGGCCATCTCTCCTTCGAATACCCTGGATCAGTTGGGGCTGGTCCCCGGCAGGTGGCGACCGAACAGGGACCTCAGGAGGCAATACTCAAAGAGCTGAGCAGAAACGAACCACGCAATCAGCAGGCAATAAGCATGGAGCTCAGCAGTGACGAATCATGCTGCTCAACTGGCAATAATCAAGCACGTGACCAGGCAGGAATCATGCAGCTCCGCTGGCAATTGTCAAGCAGATGAGCCGACAGGAATCACGCAGCTCAGCTGGCAATTGTCATGCAGATGAGCCGGCAGGAATCACGCAGCTCAGCAGGCCCTGATCACGTGACTCTGCAGGCAGTGATCACGTGGCTGATCAAGTCCAGATCACGTGACTGAGCATGCACTGATCACGTGGCTATCATGCACTGATGACGTGACTGCGCATGCACTGATGACGTGGCTGATCAGGCACTGATCACATGGCTCATCATGCACTGATCACGTGTTTATCAGGCAATGATCAGTGACTGACAGGCGCTGATCATGGGACTGTGCACGCACTGATCACGTGGCTATCATGCACTGATCACGTGACTGCGCATGCACTGATGACGTGGCTGTTCGGGCACTGATCACGTGTTTATCAGGCAGTGATCAGTGACTGACAGGCGCTGATCAGGGGACTGTGCACGCACTGATCAGGTGGCTGATCAGGAACTGACCACCTGACTCGCATGCAGTGATCACGTGGCTGGTCGTTCACTGATCACGTGTTTATCATACGGTGATCACGTGACTGAGAGGCGCTGATCACGTGACTGTGCTGTCAGTGATCACCTGGCTGAGCAGGCACTGATATCGTGACTGAGCATGCACTGATCATGTGCCGGGAGCCGGGGAGGCATTCCACTCTGGACAAAGGTCATGAGGAAGGAGGCTCGGCATACGCAAATGCGGGATCGAGCCTCAGGAGTCCACCCGGATATTCTCGAGCATCTCCCCCCAAAAAAAACCGGAGTCTGCCTACTGTATTGCTTTGTGCTCTCACCTCTGATTTCACTGGGGGCTGTCCCCCACCACCATCTCGCTCTCTCTGTCAAAGAGTTAACTTACAGCTCCAATTCATAAAGTTCCTTGTCATTCTTCCCTTTAACTTCCAGCTGAGTCTCCATCTGGAGCGCGGAACCCACCACGCTTACTAATTATGCCTGGGCTGCTAAGACCCACTCGAGAAGGTGTCTAGGGTGAGGCACCTTTCGCTATTCGAGAGGACGCCTGCGGCCTACGTAAGTGGTGCAAACTTCTTGTCTTGAAGTTTGATTGGTCTTCCGCGTAAACCAAGCTACTCAGTCTCTTTTCTCCACCGAATTTTCCTACTGAGCTCTCCTCATACTATTATTCTTGACATCTCTGATTAGCATATAAATAGTCGCCTAGGCCATCTCTCCTTCGAATATCCTGGATCAGTTGGGGCTGGTCCCCGGCAGGTGGCGACCGAACAGGGACCTCAGGAGGCAATACTCAAAGAGCTGAGCAGACACGAACCACGCAATCAGCAGGCAATAAGCATGGAGCTCAGCAGTGACGAATCATGCTGCTCAACTGGCAATAATCAAGCACGTGACCAGGCAGGAATCACGCAGCTCAGCTGGCAATTGTCAAGCAGATGAGCCGACAGGAATCACGCAGCTCAGCTGGCAATTGTCATGCAGATGAGCGGCAGGAATCACGCAGCTCAGCAGGCCCTGATTACGTGACTGAGCATGCACTGTTCACGTGGCTGATCATACACTGATCACGTGATTCATCATGCACTGATCACTTGGATATCATGCACTGATCACGTGGCTGATCATACACTGTTCACGTGTCTGACCATGCACTGCTCACGTGGCTGATCATACACTGTTCACGTAACTGATCATGCACTTATCACGTGGCTATCATGCACTGATCACGTGGCTGAACATGCACTGTTCACGTGGCTGATCACACACCTGTCACGTGACATAACATGCACTGATCACGTGGCACTCATGCACTGATCACATGGCTGATCATACTCTGCTCACGTAACACATCATGCACACATCATCGCTTTTCTATCATGCACTGCTCACGTGGCTCGTCATGGAATGATCACGGAGCTACCATATACTGGTCACATGACCGATCATGCACAGATCACGTAAATGATCACGCACTGTTCACGTGACTGATCATGCACTGATCACGTGACTGATCATGCACTTATAATTTGGCTGATCATGCACTGATCACGTGACTGATCATGCACTGATCACGTGACTGATCATGCACTGATCACGTGGCTATCATGCACTGATCACTGGGCTGGTTATACACTGATCACATGGCTGATCATACACTGCTCACGTAACTGATCATGCACTGATCACGTGGCTATCATGCACTGATCACGTGGCTGAACATGCACTGTTCACGTGGCTGATCACACACCTGTCACGTGACATATCATGCATTGATCACCTGACTGATCATGTACTGATCACGTGGCTGATCATGCACTGATCACGTAATTGATCATGCACTTATCATTTGGCTGATCATGCACAGATCACATAAATGATCACACACTGTTCACGTGACTCATCATGTACTGATCACGTAATTGACCATGCACTGATCACGTGGCTGATCATGCAATGATCACGTGACTGACCATGCACTGATCACGTGACTGATCATCCACTGATCAGTTGGCAATCATGCCCTTATTACTTGGCTGATCATCCAATGATCACATGACTGATAATGTACTGATCATCTGGCTATCTTGCACTCATTACCTGGCTATCGTGCACTGATCACGTGGTTGATCATACACTGATCACGAGACTGATCATGCACTAATCACGTCTATATCATGCACTGATCACATGACTGTCCATGCACTGATCACCCGGATGATCATACACTGATCACGCGACCGATCATGCACTGATCACGTGGCTAACATGCACTGCTCACGCGGCTGTTCATGCAATGATCACGTAGCTACCATGTACTGGTCACGTGAGTGATCATGCACTGATCACGTGACTGATCATGCACTGATCTCGTGGCTATCATGCACGGCTCATGTGGCTGATCATGCAATGATCACCTAGCTACCATATACTGGTCGCGTGACTGATCATGCACTGATCACGTGACTGATCATGCACTGATCACGTGGCTGATCATGCACTGATCACGTGGCTGATCATCCACTGATCACGTGACTGATCATGCATTGATCACGTGACTGATCATGCACTGATCACGTAGCTATCATGCACTGATCACGTGGCTGGTCATACACTGATCACGTGCCAGGTCATGCACACATTACATGACTGATCATGCACTGATCACGTGACTGATCATGCACTGATCACGTGGCTGATCAGCACTGATCACGTGACTGATCATGCATTGATCACGTGACTGATCATGCACTGATCACCTAGCTATCATGCACTGATCACTTGGCTGATCATACACATCACGTGCCAGGTCATGCACACATTACATGACTGATCATGCACTGAACACGTGACTGATCATGCACTGATCACGTGGCTACCATGCACTACTCACGTGGCTGATCATGCAATGATCATGTAGCTACCATGTACAGGTCACGTGAATGATCATACACACATCATGTGACGGATCATGCACTGATCACGTGGCTATCATGCACTGATCACGTGGCTGATCATACACTGATCACCTGCCTGGTCATGCACAGATCACGTGACAAATCATGAACTGATCACATAGCTATCATGAACTGATCACGTGGCTGATCATGCACTGATCACGTGGCTGATCATGCACTGATACCGTGACTGAGCATGGACTGATCACATGACTATCATGTAGTGATCACGTGACTTAATGGCGCTGATCATGTGACTGATCATGCACTGATCATGTTTGCTATCATACACTGATCATGTGCCTCTGGAGGCAATAAACAAAGAGCTGAGTAGGCACGAATCAAACAGTCAGCAGGCAATAATTATGGAACTCAGGTGTGAGGAATCATGCTGCTCAGCTGGCAATAATCAAGCAGCTGAGCAGGCAGGAATTACGCAGCACACCTGGCAATTGTCAAGCAGATTACAGGCAGGAATCGTGCAGCTCAGCTGGCAATTGCTAAGCAGATGAGCAGACAGTAATCACGCAGCTCAGCAGGCCCTGATCACGTGACTGAGCATGCACTGTTCACGTGGCTGATCATAAACTGATCACGTGATGATCATGCACTGATCACTTGGATATCATGCACTGATCACATGGCTGATCATACACTGTTCACGTGTCTGACCATGCACTGATCACGTGGCTCATCATACACTGCTCACGTAACTGATCATGCACTGATCACGTGGCTATCATGGACTGATCACGTGGCTGAACATGCACTGTTCACGTGGCTGATCACACACCTGTCACGTGACATATCATGCACTGATCACGTGGCACTCATGCACTGATCACGTGGCTGATCATACTCTGTTCACGTAACTCATCATGCACACATCCCGTGGCTATCATGCACTGCTCACGTGGCTCGTCATGGAATGATCACGTAGCTACCATATACTGGTCACGTGACTGATCATGCACAGATCACGTAACTGAGCATGCACTGTTCACGTGACTGATCATGTACTGATCACATGACTGATCATGCACTGATCACGTGGCTATCATGCTCTGCTCACGAAGCTGATCATGCAACGATCACGTAGCAACCATGTACTGGTCACGTGACTGATCATGCACTGATCACGTAATTGATCCTGCACTGATCACGTGGCTCATCATGCACTGATCACGTGGCTGATCCCACATGTATCACGTGACTGATCATGCACTGATCACGTGGCTCTCATGCACTGATCACGTGACTGTCATGCACTGCTCACGTGGCTGTCATGGAATGATCACATAGCTACCATATACTGGTCACGTGACTGATCATGCACAGATCACGTAACTGATCATGCACTGTTCACGTGACTGATCATGTACTGATCACGTGACTGATCATGCACTGATCACGTGGCTATCATGCACTGATCACGTGGCTGATCATACACTGTTCACGTGTCTGACCATGCACTGCTCACGTGGCTGATCATACACTGCTCACGTAACTGATCATGCACTGATCACGTGGCTATCATGCACTGATCACGTGGCTGATCATGCACTGATCACGTAATTGATCATGCACTTATCACGTGGCTGATCATGCACTGATCACGTGGCTGATCATGCACTGATCACGTGGCTGATCATGCACTGATCACGTAACTGATCATGCACTTATAATTTGGCTGATCATGCACTGATCACGTGGCTGATCATACACTGATCACATGACTGATCATGCACTGTTCACGTGACTGATCATGTACTGATCACGTGGCTGATCATCCACTGATCACGTGGTTGATCATGCTCTGATCACGTGGCTGATCATGCACTGATCACGTGACTGATCATGCACTGATCACGTGACTGATCATGCACTGATCACGTGGCTATCATGCACTACTCACGTGGCTGATCATGCAATGATCATGTAGCTACCATGTACAGGTCACGTGAATGATCATACACCCATCAGGTGACTGATCATGCACTGATCACGTGGCTATCATGCACTGATCACGTGGCTGATCATGCACTGATCACGTGCCTGATCATGCACTGATCACGTGACAAATCATGCACTGATCACATAGCTGATCATGAACTGATCACGTGGCTGATCATGCACTGATCACGTGGCTGATCATGCACTGATACCGTGACTGAGCATGGACTGATCACATGACTATCATGTAGTGATCACGTGACTTAATGGCTCTGATCATGTGACTGATCATGCACTGATCATGTTTGCTATCATACACTGATCATGTGCCTCTGGAGGCAATAAACAAAGAGCTGAGTAGGCACGAATCAAACAGTCAGCAGGCAATAATCATGGAACTCAGGTGTGAGGAATCATGCTGCTCAGCTGGCAATAATCAAGCAGCTGAGCAAGCAGGAATTAGGCAGCACAGCTGGCAATTGTCAAGCAGATGACAGGCAGGAATCGTGCAGCTCAGCTGGCAATTGTCAAGCAGATGAGCAGACAGTAATCACGCAGCTCAGCAGGCCCTGATCACGTGACTGAGCATGCACTGTTCACGTGGCTGATCATACACTGATCACGTGATGATCATGCACTGATCACTTGGATATCATGCACTGATCACGTGGCTGATCATACACTGTTCACATGTCTGACCATGCACTGATCACGTGGCTGATCATACACTGCTCACGTAACTGATCATGCACTGATCACGTGGCTATCATGCACTGATCACGTGGCTGAACATGCACTGTTCACGTGGCTGATCACACACCTGTCACGTGACATATCATGCACTGATCACGTGGCACTCATGCACTGATCACGTGGCTGATCATACTCTGCTCACGTAACTCATCATGCACACATCACGTGGCTATCATGCACTGCTCACGTGGCTCGTCATGGAATGATCACGTAGCTACCATATACTGGTCACGTGACTGATCATGCACAGATCACGTAACTGATCATGCACTGATCACGTGACTGATCATGTACTGATCACGTAACTGATCATGCACTGATCACGTGGCTGATCATGCACTGATCACGTGACTGATCATGCACTGATCACGTGACTGATCATGCACTGATCAGTGGCAATCATGCACTGATCACGTGGCTGATCATGCACTGATCACGTGACTGATCATGCACTGATCACTGGCTATCATGCACTGATCACGTGGCTATCATGCACTGATCACGTGGCTGATCATGCACTGATCACGTGACTGATCATGCACTGATCACGTCTATATCATGCACTGATCACGTGACTGTCATGCACTGATCACGGATGATCATGCACTGATCATGTGACTGATCATGCACTGATCACGTGGCTATCATGCACTGATCACGTGGCTGATCATGCAATGATCACGTAGCTACCATGTACTGATCACGTGACTGATCATGCACTGATCACGTAATTGATCATGCACTGATCACGTGACTGCATGCACTGATCACGTGGTGATCATGCACTGATCACGTGACTGATCATGCACTGATCACGTGGCTATCATGCACTGATCACGTGGCTGATCATGCACTGATCACGTAGCTACCATGCACTGATCACGTGACTGATCATGCACTGATCACGTGATTGATCATGCACTGATCACGTGGCTGATCATGCACTGATCACGTGGCTGATCATGCACTGATCACGTGACTGATCATGCACTGATCACGTGACTGATCATGCACTGATCACGTGGCTATCATGCACTGATCACGTGGCTGATCATGCACTGATCACGTGCCAGGTCATGCACACATTACATGACTGATCATGCACTGATCACGTGACTGATCATGCACTGATCACGTGGCTATCATGCACTACTCACGTGGCTGATCATGCAATGATCATGTAGCTACCATGTACAGGTCACGTGAATGATCATACACCCATCATGTGACTGATCATGCACTGATCACGTGGCTATCATGCACTGATCACGTGGCTGATCATGCACTGATCACGTGCCTGGTCATGCACTGATCACGTGACTGATCATGCACTGATCACATGGCTATCATGAACTGATCACGTGGCTGATCATGCACTGATCACGTGGCTGATCATGCACTGATACCGTGACTGAGCATGGACTGATCACATGACTATCATGTAGTGATCACGTGACTTAATGGCGCTGATCATGTGACTGATCATGCACTGATCATGTTTGCTATCATACACTGATCATGTGCCTCTGGAGGCAATAAACAAAGAGCTGAGTAGGCACGAATCAAACAGTCAGCAGGCAATAAACATGGAACTCAGGTGTGAGGAATCATGCTGCTCAGCTGGCAATAATCAAGCAGCTGAGCAAGCAGGAATTAGGCAGCACAGCTGGCAATTGTCAAGCAGATGACAGGCAGGAATCGTGCAGCTCAGCTGGCAATTGTCAAGCAGATGAGCAGACAGTAATCACGCAGCTCAGCAGGCCCTGATCACGTGACTGAGCATGCACTGTTCACGTGGCTGATCATACACTGATCACGTGATGATCATGCACTGATCACTTGGATATCATGCACTGATCACGTGGCTGATCATACACTGTTCACATGTCTGACCATGCACTGATCACGTGGCTGATCATACACTGCTCACGTAACTGATCATGCACTGATCACGTGGCTATCATGCACTGATCACGTGGCTGAACATGCACTGTTCACGTGGCTGATCACACACCTGTCACGTGACATATCATGCACTGATCACGTGGCACTCATGCACTGATCACGTGGCTGATCATACTCTGCTCACGTAACTCATCATGCACACATCACGTGGCTTTCATGCACTGCTCACGTGGCTCGTCATGGAATGATCACGTAGCTACCATATACTGGTCACGTTACTGATCATGCACAGATCACGTAACTGATCATGCACTGTTCACGTGACTGATCATGTACTGATCACGTAACTGATCATGCACTGATCACGTGGCTGATCATGCACTGATCACGTGACTGATCATGCACTGATCACGTGACTGATCATGCACTGATCAGTGGCAATCATGCACTGATCACGTGGCTGATCATGCACTGATCACGTGACTGATCATGCACTGATCACTGGCTATCATGCACTGATTACGTGGCTATCATGCACTGATCACGTGGCTGATCATGCACTGATCACGTGACTGATCATGCACTGATCACGTCTATATCATGCACTGATCACATGACTGTCATGCACTGATCACGGATGATCATGCACTGATCATGTGACTGATCATGCACTGATCACGTGGCTATCATGCACTGATCACGTGGCTGATCATGCAATGATCACGTAGCTACCATGTACTGATCACGTGACTGATCATGCACTGATCACGTAATTGATCATGCACTGATCACGTGACTGACATGCACTGATCACGTGGTGATCATGCACTGATCACGTGACTGATCATGCACTGATCACGTGGCTATCATGCACTGATCACGTGGCTGATCATGCACTGATCACGTAGCTACCATGCACTGATCACGTGACTGATCATGCACTGATCACGTAACTGATCATGCACTGATCACGTGGCTGATCATGCACTGATCACGTGGCTGATCATGCACTGATCACGTGACTGATCATGCACTGATCACGTGACTGATCATGCACTGATCACGTAGCTATCATGCACTGATCACGTGGCTGATCATGCACTGATCACGTGCCAGGTCATGCACTGATCACATGACTGATCATGCACTGATCACGTGACTGATCATGCACTGATCACGTGGCTATCATGCACTACTCACGTGGCTGATCATGCAATGATCATGTAGCTACCATGTACAGGTCACGTGAATGATCATACACATCAGGTGACTGATCATGCACTGATCACGTGGCTATCATGCACTGATCACGTGGCTGATCATGCACTGATCACCTGCCTGGTCATGCACTGATCACGTGACAAATCATGCACTGATCACATGGCTATCATGAACTGATCACGTGGCTGATCATGCACTGATCACGTGGCTGATCATGCACTGATACCGTGACTGAGCATGGACTGATCACATGACTATCATGTAGTGATCACGTGACTTAATGGCGCTGATCATGTGACTGATCATGCACTGATCATGTTTGCTATCATACACTGATCATGTGCCTCTGGAGGCAATAAACAAAGAGCTGAGTAGGCACGAATCAAACAGTCAGCAGGCAATAAACATGGAACTCAGGTGTGAGGAATCATGCTGCTCAGCTGGCAATAATCAAGCAGCTGAGCAAGCAGGAATTAGGCAGCACAGCTGGCAATTGTCAAGCAGATGACAGGCAGGAATCGTGCAGCTCAGCTGGCAATTGTCAAGCAGATGAGCAGACAGTAATCACGCAGCTCAGCAGGCCCTGATCACGTGACTGAGCATGCACTGTTCACGTGGCTGATCATACACTGATCACGTGATGATCATGCACTGATCACTTGGATATCATGCACTGATCACGTGGCTGATCACACACTGTTCACGTGTCTGACCATGCACTGATCACGTGGCTGATCATACACTGCTCACGTAACTGATCATGCACTGATCACGTGGCTATCATGCACTGATCACGTGGCTGAACATGCACTGTTCACGTGGCTGATCACACACCTGTCACGTGACATATCATGCACTGATCACGTGGCACTCATGCACTGATCACGTGGCTGATCATACTCTGTTCACGAAATTCATCATGCACACATCACGTGGCTATCATGCACTGCTCACGTGGCTCGTCATGGAATGATCACGTAGCTACCATATACTGGTCACGTGACTGATCATGCACAGATCACTTAACTGATCATGCACTGTTCACGTGACTGATCATGTACTGATCACGTGACTGATCATGCACTGATCACGTGGCTATCATGCTCTGCTCACGAAGCTGATCATGCAACGATCACGTAGCAACCATGTACTGGTCACGTGACTGATCATGCACTGATCACGTAATTGATCCTGCACTGATCACGTGGCTCATCATGCACTGATCACGTGGCTGATCACACATGTATCACGTGACTGATCATGCACTGATCACGTGGCTCTCATGCACTGATCACGTGACTGTCATGCACTGCTCACGTGGCTGTCATGCACTGATCACATAACTACCATATACTGGTCACGTGACTGATCATGCACTGATCACGTAACTGATCATGCACTGATCACGTGACTGATCATGCACTGATCACGTGACTGATCATGCACTGATCACGTGGCTATCATGCACTGATCACGTGGCTGATCATGCACTGATCACGTGTCTGATCATGCACTGATCACGTGACTGATCATGCACTGATCACGTAACTGATCATGCACTGATCACGTGGCTATCATGCACTGATCACGTGGCTGATCATGCACTGATCACGAATGATCATGCACTGATCACGTGGCTGATCATGCACTGATCACGTGGCTGATCATGCACTGATCACGTGGCTGATCATGCACTGATCACGTGATTGATCATGCACTGATCACGTGGCTGATCATGCACTGATCACGTGGCTGATCATGCACTGATCACATGACTGATCATGCACTGATCACGTGACTGATCATGCACTGATCACGTAACTGATCATGCACTGATCACGGCTGATCATGCACTGATCACGTGGCTGATCATGCACTGATCACGTGACTGATCATGCACTGATCACGTGACTGATCATGCACTGATCAGTGGCTATCATGCACTGATCACGTGGCTGATCATACACTGATCACGTGACTGATCATGCACTGATCACTGGCTATCATGCACTGATTACGTGGCTATCATGCACTGATCACGTGGCTGATCATGCACTGATCACGTGACT
Organism: Bos javanicus; assembly: GCF_032452875.1. Classification (NCBI taxonomy): domain Eukaryota; kingdom Metazoa; phylum Chordata; class Mammalia; order Artiodactyla; family Bovidae; genus Bos; species Bos javanicus. Next base: position 65,062 of record NW_026894554.1, read on the forward strand.
GATCATGCACTGATCACGTCTATATCATGCACTGATCACATGACTGATCATGCACTGATCACGTGGATGATCATACACTGATCATGTGACTGATCATGCACTGATCACGTGGCATGCACTGATCACGTGGCTGATCATGCAATGATCACGTAGCTACCATGCACTGATCACGTGACTGATCATGCACTGATCACGTAATTGATCATGCACTGATCACGTGACTGATCATGCACTGATCACGTGACTGATCATGCACTGATCACGTGACTGATCATGCACTGATCACGTGGCTATCATGCACTGATCACGTGGCTGATCATGCACTGATCACGTGGCTACCATATACTGATCACGTGACTGATCATGCACTGATCACGTAACTGATCATGCACTGATCACGTGGCTGATCATGCACTGATCACGTGGCTGATCATGCACTGATCACGTGACTGATCATGCACTGATCACGTGACTGATCATGCACTGATCACGTGGCTATCATGCACTACTCACGTGGCTGATCATGCAATGATCATGTAGCTACCATGTACTGGTCACGTGACTGATCATACACTCATCAGGTGATGATCATGCACTGATCACGTGGCTGATCATGCACTGATCACCTGCCTGATCATGCACTGATCACGTGACAAATCATGCACTGATCACATAGCTATCATGAACTGATCACCTGGCTGATCATGCACTGATCACGTGGCTGATCATGCACTGATACCGTGACTGAGCATGGACTGATCACATGACTATCATGTAGTGATCACGTGACTTAATGGCGCTGATCATGTGACTGATCATGCACTGATCATGTTTGCTATCATACACTGATCATGTGCCTCTGGAGGCAATAAACAAAGAGCTGAGTAGGCACGAATCAAACAGTCAGCAGGCAATAATCATGGAACTCAGGTGTGAGGAATCATGCTGCTCAGCTGGCAATAATCAAGCAGCTGAGCAGGCAGGAATTACGCAGCACAGCTGGCAATTGTCAAGCAGATGACAGGCAGGAATCGTGCAGCTCAGCTGGCAATTGTCAAGCAGATGAGCAGACAGTAATCACGCAGCTCAGCAGGCCCTGATCACGTGACTGAGCATGCACTGTTCACGTGGCTGATCATACACTGATCACGTGATTGATCATGCACTGATCACTTGGATATCATGCACTGATCACGTGGCTGATCATACACTGTTCACGTGTCTGACCATGCACTGATCACGTGGCTGATCATACACTGATCACGTAACTGATCATGCACTGATCACGTGGCTATCATGCACTGATCACGTGGCTGAACATGCACTGTTCACGTGGCTGATCACACACCTGTCACGTGACATATCATGCACTGATCACGTGGCACTCATGCACTGATCACGTGGCTGATCATACTCTGCTCACGTAACTGATCATGCACACATCACGTGGCTATCATGCACTGCTCACGTGGCTGTCATGGAATGATCACGGAGCTACCATATACTGGTCACGTGACTGATCATGCACAGATCACGTAAATGATCATGCACTGATCACGTGCCTGATCATGCACTGATCACGTGACTGATCATGCACTGATCACGTGGCTGATCATGCACTGATCACGTGACTGATCATGCACTGATCACGTGACTGATCATGCACTGATCACGTGGCTATCATGCACTGATCACTGGGCTGATCATGCACTGATCACGTGGCTGATCATGCACTGATCACGTAACTGATCATGCACTGATCACGTGGCTATCATGCACTGATCACGTGGCTGATCATGCACTGATCACGTGGCTGATCACACACTGATCACGTGACTATCATGCACTGATCACGTGACTGATCATGCACTGATCACGTGGCTGATCATGCACTGATCACGTGGCTGATCATGCACTGATCACGTGGCTGATCATGCACTGATCACGTAACTGATCATGCACTGATCACGTGACTGATCATGCACTGATCACGTAATTGATCATGCACTGATCACGTGGCTGATCATGCACTGATCACGTGACTGATCATGCACTGATCACGTGACTGATCATGCACTGATCAGTTGCAATCATGCACTGATCACGTGGCTGATCATGCACTGATCACGTGACTGATCATGCACTGATCACTGGCTATCATGCACTGATTACGTGGCTATCATGCACTGATCACGTGGCTGATCATGCACTGATCACGTGACTGATCATGCACTGATCACGTCTATATCATGCACTGATCACATGACTGTCATGCACTGATCACGTGGATGATCATGCACTGATCATGTGACTGATCATGCACTGATCACGTGGCTATCATGCACTGATCACGTGGCTGATCATGCACTGATCACGTAGCTACCATGCACTGATCACGTGACTGATCATGCACTGATCACGTGACTGATCATGCACTGATCACGTGGCTATCATGCACTGATCACGTGGCTGATCATGCACTGATCACGTAGCTACCATGCACTGATCACGTGACTGATCATGCACTGATCACGTAATGATCATGCACTGATCACGTGGCTGATCATGCACTGATCACGTGGCTGATCATGCACTGATCACGTGACTGATCATGCACTGATCACGTGACTGATCATGCACTGATCACGTAGCTATCATGCACTGATCACGTGGCTGATCATGCACTGATCACGTGCCTGATCATGCACACATCACATGACTGATCATGCACTGATCACGTGACTGATCATGCACTGATCACGTGGCTGATCATGCACTGATCACGTGACTGATCATGCACTGATCACGTGACTGATCATGCACTGATCACGTAGCTATCATGCACTGATCACGTGGCTGATCATACACATCACGTGCCAGGTCATGCACTGATCACATGACTGATCATGCACTGATCACGTGACTGATCATGCACTGATCACGTGGCTATCATGCACTACTCACGTGGCTGATCATGCAATGATCATGTAGCTACCATGTACAGGTCACGTGAATGATCATACACATCAGGTGACTGATCATGCACTGATCACGTGGCTATCATGCACTGATCACGTGGCTGATCATGCACTGATCACCTGCCTGGTCATGCACTGATCACGTGACAAATCATGCACTGATCACATGGCTATCATGAACTGATCACGTGGCTGATCATGCACTGATCACGTGGCTGATCATGCACTGATACCGTGACTGAGCATGGACTGATCACATGACTATCATGTAGTGATCACGTGACTTAATGGCGCTGATCATGTGACTGATCATGCACTGATCATGTTTGCTATCATACACTGATCATGTGCCTCTGGAGGCAATAAACAAAGAGCTGAGAAGGCACGAATCAAACAGTCAGCAGGCAATAATCATGGAACTCAGGTGTGAGGAATCATGCTGCTCAGCTGGCAATAATCAAGCAGCTGAGCAGGCAGGAATTACGCAGCACAGCTGGCAATTGTCAAGCAGATGACAGGCAGGAATCGTGCAGCTCAGCTGGCAATTGTCAAGCAGATGAGCAGACAGTAATCACGCAGCTCAGCAGGCCCTGATCACGTGACTGAGCATGCACTGTTCACGTGGCTGATCATACACTGATCACGTGATGATCATGCACTGATCACTTGGATATCATGCACTGATCACGTGGCTGATCATACACTGTTCACGTGTCTGACCATGCACTGATCACGTGGCTGATCATACACTGCTCAGGAAACTGATCATGCACTGATCACGTGGCTATCATGCACTGATCACGTGGCTGAACATGCACTGTTCACGTGGCTGATCACACACCTGTCACGTGACATATCATGCACTGATCACCTGGCACTCATGCACTGATCACGTGGCTGATCATACTCTGCTCACGTAATTCATCATGCACACATCACGTGGCTATCATGCACTGGTCACGTGGCTCGTCATGGAATGATCACGTAGCTACCATATACTGGTCACGTGACTGATCATGCACTGATCACGTAACTGATCATGCACTGATCACGTGGCTGATCATGCACTGATCACGTGACTGATCATGCACTGATCACGTGGCTATCATGCACTGATCACGTGGCTGATCATGCACTGATCACGTGCTGATCATGCACTGATCACGTGGCTGATCATGCACTGATCACGAACTGATCATGCACTGATCACGTGGCTATCATGCACTGATCGCGTGGCTGATCATGCACTGATCACGTGGCTGATCATGCACTGATCACGTAACTGATCATGCACTGATCACGTGGCTGATCATGCACTGATCACGTGGCTGATCATGCACTGATCACGTGACTGATCATGCACTGATCACGTGACTGATCATGCACTGATCACGTAACTGATCATGCACTGATCACGTACTGATCATGCACTGATCACGTGGCTGATCATGCACTGATCACGTGACTGATCATGCACTGATCACGTGACTGATCATGCACTGATCAGTGGCTATCATGCACTGATCACGTGGCTGATCATGCACTGATCACGTGACTGATCATGCACTGATCACGTGGCTATCATGCACTACTCACGTGGCTGATCATGCAATGATCATGTAGCTACCATGTACAGGTCACGTGAATGATCATGCACCCATCAGGTGACTGATCATGCACTGATCACGTGGCTATCATGCACTGATCACGTGGCTGATCATGCACTGATCACGTGCCTGATCATGCACTGATCACGTGACAAATCATGCACTGATCACATAGCTGATCATGAACTGATCACGTGGCTGATCATGCACTGATCACGTGGCTGATCATGCACTGATACCGTGACTGAGCATGGACTGATCACATGACTATCATGTAGTGATCACGTGACTTAATGGCGCTGATCATGTGACTGATCATGCACTGATCATGTTTGCTATCATACACTGATCATGTGCCTCTGGAGGCAATAAACAAAGAGCTGAGTAGGCACGAATCAAACAGTCAGCAGGCAATAATCATGGAACTCAGGTGTGAGGAATCATGCTGCTCAGCTGGCAATAATCAAGCAGCTGAGCAAGCAGGAATTAGGCAGCACAGCTGGCAATTGTCAAGCAGATGACAGGCAGGAATCGTGCAGCTCAGCTGGCAATTGTCAAGCAGATGAGCAGACAGTAATCACGCAGCTCAGCAGGCCCTGATCACGTGACTGAGCATGCACTGTTCACGTGGCTGATCATACACTGATCACGTGATGATCATGCACTGATCACTTGGATATCATGCACTGATCACGTGGCTGATCATACACTGTTCACATGTCTGACCATGCACTGATCACGTGGCTGATCATACACTGCTCACGTAACTGATCATGCACTGATCACGTGGCTATCATGCACTGATCACGTGGCTGAACATGCACTGTTCACGTGGCTGATCACACACCTGTCACGTGACATATCATGCACTGATCACGTGGCACTCATGCACTGATCACGTGGCTGATCATACTCTGCTCACGTAACTCATCATGCACACATCACGTGGCTTTCATGCACTGCTCACGTGGCTCGTCATGGAATGATCACGTAGCTACCATATACTGGTCACGTTACTGATCATGCACAGATCACGTAACTGATCATGCACTGTTCACGTGACTGATCATGTACTGATCACGTGACTGATCATGCACTGATCACGTGGCTGATCATGCACTGATCACGTGACTGATCATGCACTGATCACGTGACTGATCATGCACTGATCAGTGGCAATCATGCACTGATCACGTGGCTGATCATGCACTGATCACGTGACTGATCATGCACTGATCACTGGCTATCATGCACTGATTACGTGGCTATCATGCACTGATCACGTGGCTGATCATGCACTGATCACGTGACTGATCATGCACTGATCACGTCTATATCATGCACTGATCACATGACTGTCATGCACTGATCACGTGATGATCATACACTGATCATGTGACTGATCATGCACTGATCACGTGGCTATCATGCACTGATCACGTGGCTGATCATGCACTGATCACGTAGCTACCATGTACTGATCACGTGACTGATCATGCACTGATCACGTAATTGATCATGCACTGATCACGTGACTGATCATGCACTGATCACGTAACTGATCATGCACTGATCACGTGACTGATCATGCACTGATCACGTGGCTATCATGCACTGATCACGTGGCTGATCATGCACTGATCACGTAGCTACCATGCACTGATCACGTGACTGATCATGCACTGATCACGTAATTGATCATGCACTGATCACGTGGCTGATCATGCACTGATCACGTGGCTGATCATGCACTGATCACGTGACTGATCATGCACTGATCACGTGACTGATCATGCACTGATCACGTAGCTATCATGCACTGATCACGTGGCTGATCATGCACTGATCACGTGCCAGGTCATGCACTGATCACATGACTGATCATGCACTGATCACGTGACTGATCATGCACTGATCACGTGGCTATCATGCACTACTCACGTGGCTGATCATGCAATGATCATGTAGCTACCATGTACAGGTCACGTGAATGATCATACACCCATCAGGTGACTGATCATGCACTGATCACGTGGCTATCATGCACTGATCACGTGGCTGATCATGCACTGATCACGTGCCTGGTCATGCACTGATCACGTGACAAATCATGCACTGATCACATGGCTATCATGAACTGATCACGTGGCTGATCATGCACTGATCACGTGGCTGATCATGCACTGATACCGTGACTGAGCATGGACTGATCACATGACTATCATGTAGTGATCACGTGACTTAATGGCGCTGATCATGTGACTGATCATGCACTGATCATGTTTGCTATCATACACTGATCATGTGCCTCTGGAGGCAATAAACAAAGAGCTGAGTAGGCACGAATCAAACAGTCAGCAGGCAATAAACATGGAACTCAGGTGTGAGGAATCATGCTGCTCAGCTGGCAATAATCAAGCAGCTGAGCAGGCAGGAATTACGCAGCACAGCTGGCAATTGTCAAGCAGATGACAGGCAGGAATCGTGCAGCTCAGCTGGCAATTGTCAAGCAGATGAGCAGACAGTAATCACGCAGCTCAGCAGGCCCTGATCACGTGACTGAGCATGCACTGTTCACGTGGCTGATCATACACTGATCACGTGATGATCATGCACTGATCACTTGGATATCATGCACTGATCACGTGGCTGATCATACACTGTTCACGTGTCTGACCATGCACTGATCACGTGGCTGATCATACACTGCTCACGTAACTGATCATGCACTGATCACGTGGCTATCATGCACTGATCACGTGGCTGAACATGCACTGTTCACGTGGCTGATCACACACCTGTCACGTGACATATCATGCACTGATCACGTGGCACTCATGCACTGATCACGTGGCTGATCATACTCTGATCACGTAACTGATCATGCACACATCACGTGGCTATCATGCACTGCTCACGTGGCTGTCATGGAATGATCACGTAGCTACCATATACTGGTCACGTGACTGATCATGCACTGATCACGTAACTGATCATGCACTGTTCACGTGACTGATCATGCACTGATCACGTGACTGATCATGCACTGATCACGTGGCTATCATGCTCTGCTCACGAAGCTGATCATGCAACGATCACGTAGCAACCATGTACTGGTCACGTGACTGATCATGCACTGATCACGTAATTGATCATGCACTGATCACGTGGCTCATCATGCACTGATCACGTGGCTGATCACACATGTATCACGTGACTGATCATGCACTGATCACGTGGCTCTCATGCACTGATCACGTGACTGTCATGCACTGATCACGTGGCTGATCATGCACTGATCACGTGGCTACCATATACTGATCACGTGACTGATCATGCACTGATCACGTAACTGATCATGCACTGATCACGTGACTGATCATGCACTGATCACGTGACTGATCATGCACTGATCACGTGGCTATCATGCACTGATCACGTGGCTGATCATGCACTGATCACGTGTCTGATCATGCACTGATCACGTGGCTGATCATGCACTGATCACGTAACTGATCATGCACTGATCACGTGGCTATCATGCACTGATCACGTGGCTGATCATGCACTGATCACGTGATTGATCATGCACTGATCACGTGGCTGATCATGCACTGATCACGTGGCTGATCATGCACTGATCACGTGGCTGATCATGCACTGATCACGTGATTGATCATGCACTGATCACGTGGCTGATCATGCACTGATCACGTGGCTGATCATGCACTGATCACGTGACTGATCATGCACTGATCACGTGACTGATCATGCACTGATCACGTAACTGATCATGCACTGATCACGTGGCTGATCATGCACTGATCACGTGGCTGATCATGCACTGATCACGTGACTGATCATGCACTGATCACGTGACTGATCATGCACTGATCAGTGGCTATCATGCACTGATCACGTGGCTGATCATGCACTGATCACGTGACTGATCATGCACTGATCACTGGCTATCATGCACTGATTACGTGGCTATCATGCACTGATCACGTGGCTGATCATGCACTGATCACGTGACTGATCATGCACTGATCACGTCTATATCATGCACTGATCACGTGACTGATCATGCACTGATCACCCGGATGATCATGCACTGATCACGTGACTGATCATGCACTGATCACGTGGCTATCATGCACTGATCACGCAGCTGATCATGCAATGATCACGTAGCTACCATGCACTGATCACGTGACTGATCATGCACTGATCACGTAATTGATCATGCACTGATCACGTGACTGATCATGCACTGATCACGTGACTGATCATGCACTGATCACGTGACTGATCATGCACTGATCACGTGGCTATCATGCACTGATCATGTGGCTGATCATGCACTGATCACGTGGCTACCATGTACTGGTCACGTGACTGATCATGCACTGATCACGTAACTGATCATGCACTGATCACGTGGCTGATCATGCACTGATCACGTGGCTGATCATGCACTGATCACGTGACTGATCATGCACTGATCACGTGACTGATCATGCACTGATCACGTGGCTATCATGCACTACTCACGTGGCTGATCATGCAATGATCATGTAGCTACCATGTACTGGTCACGTGACTGATCATACACTGATCAGGTGATGATCATGCACTGATCACGTGGCTGATCATGCACTGATCACGTGACTGATCATGCACTGATCACGTGACAAATCATGCACTGATCACATGGCTATCATGAACTGATCACGTGGCTGATCATGCACTGATCACGTGGCTGATCATGCACTGATACCGTGACTGAGCATGGACTGATCACATGACTATCATGTAGTGATCACGTGACTTAATGGCGCTGATCATGTGACTGATCATGCACTGATCATGTTTGCTATCATACACTGATCATGTGCCTCTGGAGGCAATAAACAAAGAGCTGAGTAGGCACGAATCAAACAGTCAGCAGGCAATAATCATGGAACTCAGCTGTGAGGAATCATGCTGCTCAGCTGGCAATAATCAAGCAGCTGAGCAGGCAGGAATTACGCAGCACAGCTGGCAATTGTCAAGCAGATGACAGGCAGGAATCGTGCAGCTCAGCTGGCAATTGTCAAGCAGATGAGCAGACAGTAATCACGCAGCTCAGCAGGCCCTGATCACGTGACTGAGCATGCACTGTTCACGTGGCTGATCATACACTGATCACGTGATTGATCATGCACTGATCACTTGGATATCATGCACTGATCACGTGGCTGATCATACACTGTTCACGTGTCTGACCATGCACTGATCACGTGGCTGATCATACACTGCTCACGTAACTGATCATGCACTGATCACGTGGCTATCATGCACTGATCACGTGGCTGAACATGCACTGTTCACGTGGCTGATCACACACCTGTCACGTGACATATCATGCACTGATCACGTGGCACTCATGCACTGATCACGTGGCTGATCATACTCTGCTCACGTAACTGATCATGCACACATCACGTGGCTATCATGCACTGCTCACGTGGCTCGTCATGGAATGATCACGTAGCTACCATATACTGGTCACGTGACTGATCATGCACTGATCACGTAAATGATCATGCACTGATCACGTGACTGATCATGCACTGATCACGTGACTGATCATGCACTGATCACGTGGCTGATCATGCACTGATCACGTGACTGATCATGCACTGATCACGTGACTGATCATGCACTGATCACGTGGCTATCATGCACTGATCACTGGCTGATCATGCACTGATCACGTGACTGATCATGCACTGATCACGTGACTGATCATGCACTGATCACGTGGCTATCATGCACTGATCACGTGGCTGATCATGCACTGATCACGTGACTGATCATGCACTGATCACGTGACTGATCATGCACTGATCACGTGGCTATCATGCACTGATCACGTGGCTGATCATGCACTGATCACGTGACTGATCATGCACTGATCACGTGACTGATCATGCACTGATCACGTGACTGATCATGCACTGATCACGTAACTGATCATGCACTGATCACGTGGCTGATCATGCACTGATCACGTGACTGATCATGCACTGATCACGTGACTGATCATGCACTGATCAGTGGCTATCATGCACTGATCACGTGGCTGATCATGCACTGATCACGTGACTGATCATGCACTGATCACTGGCTATCATGCACTGATCACGTGGCTATCATGCACTGATCACGTGGCTGATCATGCACTGATCACGTGACTGATCATGCACTGATCACGTCAATATCATGCACTGATCACATGACTGCCATGCACTGATCACGTGGATGATCATACACTGATCATGTGACTGATCATGCACTGATCACGTGGCTATCATGCACTGATCACGTGGCTGATCATGCACTGATCACGTAGCTATCATGTACTGATCACGTGACTGATCATGCACTGATCACGTAACTGATCATGCACTGATCACGTGACTGATCATGCACTGATCACGTGACTGATCATGCACTGATCACGTGACTGATCATGCACTGATCACGTGGCTATCATGCACTGATCACGTGGCTGATCATGCACTGATCACGTGGCTACCATATACTGATCACGTGACTGATCATGCACTGATCACGTAACTGATCATGCACTGATCACGTGGCTGATCATGCACTGATCACGTGGCTGATCATGCACTGATCACGTGACTGATCATGCACTGATCACGTGACTGATCATGCACTGATCACGTGGCTATCATGCACTACTCACGTGGCTGATCATGCAATGATCATGTAGCTACCATGTACTGGTCACGTGACTGATCATACACTGATCAGGTGATGATCATGCACTGATCACGTGGCTGATCATGCACTGATCACGTGACTGTCATGCACTGATCACGTGACTGATCATGCACTGATCACGTGGCTATCATGCACTGATCACGTGGCTGATCATGCACTGATCACGTGGCTGATCATGCACTGATACCGTGACTGATCATGGACTGATCACATGACTATCATGTACTGATCACGTGACTTAATGGCACTGATCATGTGACTGATCATGCACTGATCATGTTTGCTATCATACACTGATCATGTGCCTCTGGAGGCAATAAACAATGAGCTGAGTAGGCACGAATCAAACAGTCAGCAGGCAATAATCATGGAACTCAGCTGTGAGGAATCATGCTGCTCAGCTGGCAATAATCAAGCAGCTGAGCAGGCAGGAATTACGCAGCACAGCTGGCAATTGTCAAGCAGATGACAGGCAGGAATCGTGCAGCTCAGCTGGCAATTGTCAAGCAGATGAGCAGACAGTAATCACGCAGCTCAGCAGGCCCTGATCACGTGACTGAGCATGCACTGATCACGTGGCTGATCATACACTGATCACGTGATGATCATGCACTGATCACGTGGATATCATGCACTGATCACGTGGCTGATCATGCACTGATCACGTGGCTGATCATGCACTGATCACGTGGCTGATCATGCACTGATCACGTGACTGATCATGCACTGATCACGTGGCTATCATGCACTGATCACGTGGCTGATCATGCACTGATCACGTGCCTGATCATGCACACATCACATGACTGATCATGCACTGATCACGTGACTGATCATGCACTGATCACGTGGCTATCATGCACTACTCACGTGGCTGATCATGCAATGATCATGTAGCTACCATGTACAGGTCACGTGAATGATCATACACCCATCAGGTGACTGATCATGCACTGATCACGTGGCTATCATGCACTGATCACGTGGCTGATCATGCACTGATCACGTGCCTGATCATGCACTGATCACGTGACTGATCATGCACTGATCACATAGCTGATCATGAACTGATCACGTGGCTGATCATGCACTGATCACGTGGCTGATCATGCACTGATACCGTGACTGAGCATGGACTGATCACATGACTATCATGTAGTGATCACGTGAATTAATGGCTCTGATCATGTGACTGATCATGCACTGATCATGTTTGCTATCATACACTGATCATGTGCCTCTGGAGGCAATAAACAAAGAGCTGAGTAGGCACGAATCAAACAGTCAGCAGGCAATAATCATGGAACTCAGCTGTGAGGAATCATGCTGCTCAGCTGGCAATAATCAAGCAGCTGAGCAGGCAGGAATTACGCAGCACAGCTGGCAATTGTCAAGCAGATGACAGGCAGGAATCGTGCAGCTCAGCTGGCAATTGTCAAGCAGATGAGCAGACAGTAATCACGCAGCTCAGCAGGCCCTGATCACGTGACTGAGCATGCACTGTTCACGTGGCTGATCATACACTGATCACGTGATTGATCATGCACTGATCACTTGGATATCATGCACTGATCACGTGGCTGATCATACACTGTTCACGTGTCTGACCATGCACTGATCACGTGGCTGATCATACACTGATCACGTAACTGATCATGCACTGATCACGTGGCTATCATGCACTGATCACGTGGCTGAACATGCACTGTTCACGTGGCTGATCACACACCTGTCACGTGACATATCATGCACTGATCACGTGGCACTCATGCACTGATCACGTGGCTGATCATACTCTGCTCACGTAACTGATCATGCACACATCACGTGGCTATCATGCACTGCTCACGTGGCTCGTCATGCAATGATCACGGAGCTACCATATACTGGTCACGTGACTGATCATGCACTGATCACGTAAATGATCATGCACTGATCACGTGACTGATCATGCACTGATCACGTGACTGATCATGCACTGATCACGTGGCTGATCATGCACTGATCACGTGACTGATCATGCACTGATCACGTGACTGATCATGCACTGATCACGTGGCTATCATGCACTGATCACTGGCTGATCATGCACTGATCACGTGACTGATCATGCACTGATCACGTGACTGATCATGCACTGATCACGTGGCTATCATGCACTGATCACGTGGCTGATCATGCACTGATCACGTGACTGATCATGCACTGATCACGTGACTGATCATGCACTGATCACGTGGCTATCATGCACTGATCACGTGGCTGATCATGCACTGATCACGTGACTGATCATGCACTGATCACATGACTGATCATGCACTGATCACGTGACTGATCATGCACTGATCACGTGGCTATCATGCACTGATCACGTGGCTGATCATGCAATGATCACGTAGCTACCATGTACTGATCACGTGACTGATCATGCACTGATCACGTAACTGATCATGCACTGATCACGTGGCTGATCATGCACTGATCACGTGGCTGATCATGCACTGATCACGTAACTGATCATGCACTGATCACGTGACTGATCATGCACTGATCACGTGGCTATCATGCACTGATCACGTGGCTATCATGCACTGATCACGTGGCTGATCATGCAATGATCACGTAGCTACCATGTACTGATCACGTGACTGATCATGCACTGATCACGTAATTGATCATGCACTGATCATGTGGCTGATCATGCACTGATCACGTGGCTGATCATACACTGATCACATGACTGATCATGCACTGATCACGTGACTGATCATGCACTGATCACGTGGCTATCATGCACTGATCACGTGGCTGACATACACTGATCACGTGCCTGGTCATGCACTGATCACGTGGCTGATCATGCACTGATCACGTGACTGATCATGCACTGATCACGTGCCTGATCATGCACTGATCACGTGGCTATCATGCACTGCTCACGTGGCTGATCATGCCATGATCACGCAGCTACCATGTACTGGTCACATGACTGATCATGCACTGATCACGTGACTGATCATGCAGTGATCACATGGCTATCATGAACTACTCACTTGGCTGATCATGCAATGATCATGTAGCTACCATGTACAGGTCACGTGAATGATCATACACCCATCAGGTGACTGATCATGCACTGATCACGTGGCTGATCATGCACTGATCACGTGACTGATCATGCACTGATCTCGTGTCTAATCATGCACTGATCCCATGACTACCCGTGCACTGATCACGTGGATGATCATACACTAATCTTGTGACAGATCATGCACTGATCACGTGGCTGATCATGCACTGATACCGTGACTGAGCATGGACTGATCACAAGACCATCATGTAGTGATCACGTGACTTAATGGCGCTGATCATGTGACTGATCATGCGCTGATCATGTTTGCTATCATACACTGATCATGTGCCTCTGGAGGCAATAAACAAAGAGCTGATTAGGCACGAATCAAACAGTCAGCTGGCAATAATCATGGAACTCAGCTGTGAGGAATCATGCTGCTCAGCTGGCAATAATCAAGCAGCTGAGCAGGCAGGAATTACGCAGCACAGCTGGCAATTGTCAAGCAGATGACAGGCAGGAATTGTGCAGCTCAGCTGGCAATTGTCAAGCAGATGAGCAGACAGTAATCACGCAGCTCAGCAGGCCCAGATCATGTGACTGAGCATGCACTGTTCACGTGGCTGATCATACACTGATCACGTGATGATCATGCACTGATCACTTGGATATCATGCACTGATCGCGTGGCTGATCATACACTGTTCACGTGTCTGACCATGCACTGATCACGTGGCTGATCATACACTGCTCACGTAACTGATCATGCACTGATCACGTGGCTATCATGCACTGATCACGTGGCTGAACATGCACTGTTCACGTGGCTGATCACACACCTGTCACGTGACATATCATGCACTGATCACGTGGCACTCATGCACTGATCACGTGGCTGATCATACTCTGCTCACGTAACTCATGCACACATCACGTGGCTATCATGCACTGCTCACGTGGCTCGTCATGGAATGATCACGTAGCAACCATATACTGGTCACGTGACTGATCATGCAAAGATCACGTAAATGATCATGCACTGTTCACGTGACTGATCATGTACTGATCACGTGACTGATCATGCACTGATCACGTGGCTATCATGCTCTGCTCACGTGGCTGATCATGCAACGATCACGTAGCAACCATGTACTGGTCACGTGACTGATCATGCACTGATCACGTAATTGATCCTGCACTGATCACGTGGCTCATCATGCACTGATCACGTGGCTGATCACACATGTATCACGTGACTGATCATGCACTGATCACGTGGCTCTCATGCACTGATCACGTGGCTGTCATGCACTGATCACGTGGATATCATGCACTGATCACGTGGCTGATCACACACGTATCACATGACTGATCATGCACTGATCACGTGGCTATCATGCACTGATCACGTGGCTATCATGCACTGATCACGTGGCTGATCATGCACTGATCACACTGATCATGCACTGATCACGTGACTGATCATGCACTGATCACGTGGCTATCATGCACTGATCACTTGGCTGACATACACTGATCACGTGCCTGATCATGCACTGATCACGTGGCTGATCATGCACTGATCACGTGACTGATCATGCACTGATCACGTGCCTGATCATGCACTGATCACGTGGCTATCATGCACTGCTCACGTGGCTGATCATGCCATGATCACGCAGCTACCATGTACTGGTCACATGACTGATCATGCACTGATCACGTGCCTGATCATGCAGTGATCACGTGGCTATCATGCACTACTCACGTGGCTGATCATGCAATGATCATGTAGCTACCATGTACAGGTCACGTGAATGATCATACACCCATCAGGTGACTGATCATGCACTGATCACGTGGCTATCATGCACTGATCACGAGACTGATCAAGCACTGATCACGTCTATATCATGCACTGATCACATGACTACCCGTGCACTGATCACGTGGATGATCATACACTAATCTTGTGACAGATCATGCACTGATCACGTGGCTGATCATGCACTGATACCGTGACTGAGCATGGACTGATCACATGACTATCATGTAGTGATCACGTGACTTAATGGCGCTGATCATGTGACTGATCATGCGCTGATCATGTTTGCTATCATACACTGATCATGTGCCTCTGGAGGCAATAAACAAAGAGCTGAGTAGGCACGAATCAAACAGTCAGCAGGCAATAATCATGGAACTCAGCTGTGAGGAATCATGCTGCTCAGCTGGCAATAATCAAGCAGCTGAGCAGGCAGGAATTACGCAGCACAGCTGGCAATTGTCAAGCAGATGACAGGCAGGAATCGTGCAGCTCAGCTGGCAATTGTCAAGCAGATGAGCAGACAGTAATCACGCAGCTCAGCAGGCCCAGATCACGTGACTGAGCATGCACTGTTCACGTGGCTGATCATACACTGATCACGTGACTGATCATGCACTGATCACGTGGCTGATCATGCACTGATCACGTGACTGATCATGCACTGATCACGTGGCTGATCATGCACTGATCACGTGGCTGATCATGCACTGATCACGTGGCTGATCATACACTGTCACGTGACTATCATGCACTGATCACGTGGCATCATGCACTGATCACGTGGCTGATCATACACTGATCACGTAACTGATCATGCACTGATCACGTGGCTGATCATGCACTGTTCACGTGGCTGATCACACACCTGTCACGTGACATATCATGCACTGATCACGTGGCACTCATGCACTGATCACGTGGCTGATCATACTCTGCTCACGTAACTCATGCACACATCACGTGGCTATCATGCACTGCTCACGTGGCTCGTCATGGAATGATCACGTAGCAACCATATACTGGTCACGTGACTGATCATGCACTGATCACGTAAATGATCATGCACTGTTCACGTGACTGATCATGCACTGATCACGTGACTGATCATGCACTGATCACGTGGCTATCATGCACTGCTCACGTGGCTGATCATGAAACGATCACGTAGCAACCATGTACTGGTCACGTGACTGATCATGCACTGATCACGTAATTGATCATGCACTGATCACGTGGCTCATCATGCACTGATCACGTGGCTGATCACACATGTATCACGTGACTGATCATGCACTGATCACGTGGCTCATGCACTGATCACGTGGCTGATCATGCACTGATCACGTGGCTATCATGCACTGATCACGTGGCTATCATGCACTGATCACGTGGCTGATCATGCACTGATCACGTAGCTACCATGTACTGTCACGTGACTGATCATGCACTGATCACGTGATCATGCACTGATCACGTGGCTGATCATGCACTGATCACGTGGCTGATCATGCACTGATCACGTAACTGATCATGCACTGATCACGTGACTGATCATGCACTGATCACGTGGCTATCATGCACTGATCACTTGGCTGACATACACTGATCACGTGCCTGGTCATGCACTGATCACGTGGCTGATCATGCACTGATCACGTGACTGATCATGCACTGATCTCACGTCTGATCATGCACTGATCACGTGGCTATCATGCACTGCTCACGTGGCTGATCATGCCATGATCACGCAGCTACCATTTACTGGTCACATGACTGATCATGCACTGATCACGTGACTGATCATGCACTGATCACGTGGCTATCATGCACTACTCACGTGGCTGATCATGCAATGATCATGTAGCTACCATGTACAGGTCACGTGAATGATCATACACCCATCAGGTGACTGATCATGCACTGATCACGTGGCTATCATGCACTGATCACGAGACTGATCATGCACTGATCACGTCTATATCATGCACTGATCACATGACTGCCCATGCACTGATCACGTGGATGATCATACACTAATCTTGTGACAGATCATGCACTGATCACGTGGCTGATCATGCACTGATACCGTGACTGAGCATGGACTGATCACATGACTATCATGTAGTGATCACGTGACTTAATGGCGCTGATCATGTGACTGATCATGCGCTGATCATGTTTGCTATCATACACTGATCATGTGCCTCTGGAGGCAATAAACAAAGAGCTGAGTAGGCACGAATCAAACAGTCAGCAGGCAATAATCATGGAACTCAGGTGTGAGGAATCATGCTGCTCAGCTGGCAATAATCAAGCAGCTGAGCAGGCAGGAATTACGCAGCACAGCTGGCAATTGTCAAGCAGATGACAGGCAGGAATCGTGCAGCTCAGCTGGCAATTGTCAAGCAGATGAGCAGACAGTAATCACGCAGCTCAGCAGGCCCTGATCACGTGACTGAGCATGCACTGTTCACGTGGCTGATCATACACTGATCACGTGATGATCATGCACTGATCACGTGGCTATCATGCACTGATCACGTGGCTGATCATGCACTGATCACGTCTGATCATGCACTGATCACGTGACTGATCATGCACTGATCACGTGGCTGATCATGCACTGATCACGTGACTGATCATGCACTGATCACGTGGCTGATCACACACTGATCACGTGACTGATCATGCACTGATCACGTGGCTATCATGCACTGATCACGTGGCTGATCATGCACTGATCACGTGCCTGATCATGCACTGATCACGTGGCTGATCATGCACTGATCACGTGACTGATCATGCACTGATCACGTGACTGATCATGCACTGATCACGTGGCTATCATGCACTGCTCACGTGGCTGATCATGCCATGATCACGCAGCTACCATGTACTGGTCACATGACTGATCATGCACTGATCACGTGACTGATCATGCACTGATCACGTGGCTATCATGCACTACTCACGTGGCTGATCATGCAATGATCATGTAGCTACCATGTACAGGTCACGTGAATGATCATACACCCATCAGGTGACTGATCATGCACTGATCACGTGGCTATCATGCACTGATCACGAGACTGATCATGCACTGATCACGTCTATATCATGCACTGATCACATGACTGCCCATGCACTGATCACGTGGATGATCATACACTAATCATGTGACAGATCATGCACTGATCACGTGGCTGATCATGCACTGATACCGTGACTGAGCATGGACTGATCACATGACTATCATGTAGTGATCACGTGACTTAATGGCGCTGATCATGTGACTGATCATGCGCTGATCATGTTTGCTATCATACACTGATCATGTGCCTCTGGAGGCAATAAACAAAGAGCTGAGTAGGCACGAATCAAACAGTCAGCAGGCAATAATCATGGAACTCAGGTGTGAGGAATCATGCTGCTCAGCTGGCAATAATCAAGCAGCTGAGCAGGCAGGAATTACGCAGCACAGCTGATAATTGTCAAGCAGATGACAGGCAGGAATCGTGCAGCTCAGCTGGCAATTGTCAAGCAGATGACAGGCAGGAATCGTGCAGCTCAGCTGGCAATTGTCAAGCAGATGAGCAGACAGTAATCACGCAGCTCAGCAGTCCCTGATCACGTGACTGAGCATGCACTGTTCACGTGGCTGATCATACACTGATCACGTGATGATCATGTACTGATCACTTGGATATCATGCACTGATCACGTGGCTGATCATACACTGTTCACGTGTCTGACCATGCACTGATCATGTGGCTGATCATACACTGCTCACGTAACTGATCATGCACTGATCACGTGGCTATCATGCACTGATCACGTGGCTGAACATGCACTGTTCACGTGGCTGATCAAACACCTGTCACGTGACATATCATGCACTGATCACGTGGCACTCATGCACTGATCACGTGGCTGATCATACTCTGCTCACGTAACTCATGCACACATCACGTGGCTAACATGCACTGCTCACGTGGCTCGTCATGGAATGATCACGTAGCAACCATATACTGGTCACGTGACTGATCATGCAAAGATCACGTAAATGATCATGCACTGTTCACGTGACTGATCATGTACTGATCACGTGACTGATCATGCACTGATCACGTGGCTATCATGCTGTGCTCACGTGGCTGATCATGCAACGATCACGTAGCAACCATGTACTGGTCACGTGACTGATCATGCACTGATCACGTAATTGATCCTGCACTGATCACGAGGCTCATCATGCACTGATCACGTGGCTGATCACACATGTATCACGTGACTGATCATGCACTGATCACGTGGCTCTCATGCACTGATCACGTGGCTGTCATGCACTGATCACGTGGATATCATGCACTGATCACGTGGCTGATCACACACGTATCACATGACTGATCATGCACTGATCACGTGGCTATCATGCACTGATCACGTGGCTATCATGCACTGATCACGTGGCTGATCAGGCAATGATCACGTAGCTACCATGTACTGGTCACGTGACTGATCATGCACTGATCACGTAATTGATCATGCACTGATCATGTGGCTGATCATGCACTGATCACGTGGCTGATCATACACTGATCACAACTGATCATGCACTGATCACGTGACTGATCATGCACTGATCACGTGGCTATCATGCACTGATCACTTGGCTGACATACACTGATCACGTGCCTGGTCATGCACTGATCACGTGGCTGATCATGCACTGATCACGTGACTGATCATGCACTGATCTCGTGCCTGATCATGCACTGATCACGTGGCTATCATGCACTGCTCACGTGGCTGATCATGCCATGATCACGCAGCTACCATGTACTGGTCACATGACTGATCATGCACTGATCACGTGCCTGATCATGCACTGATCACGTGGCTATCATGAACTACTCACTTGGCTGATCATGCAATGATCATGTAGCTACCATGTACAGGTCACGTGAATGATCATACACCCATCAGGTGACTGATCATGCACTGATCACGTGGCTATCATGCACTGATCACGAGACTGATCATGCACTGTTCACGTCTATATCATGCACTGATCACATGACTACCCATGCACTGATCACGTGGATGATCATACACTAATCTTGTGACAGATCATGCACTGATCACGTGGCTGATCATGCACTGATACCGTGACTGAGCATGGACTGATCACATGACTATCATGTAGTGATCACGGGACTTAATGGCGCTGATCATGTGACTGATCATGCGCTGATCATGTTTGCTATCATACACTGATCATGTGCCTCTGGAGGCAATAAACAAAGAGCTGAGTAGGCACGAATCAAACAGTCAGCAGGCAATAATCATGGAACTCAGGTGTGAGGAATCATGCTGCTCAGCTGGCAATAATCAAGCAGCTGAGCAGGCAGGAATTACGCAGCACAGCTGACAATTGTCAAGCAGATGACAGGCAGGAATCGTGCAGCTCAGCTGGCAATTGTCAAGCAGATGAGCAGACAGTAATCACGCAGCTCAGCAGGCCCAGATCACGTGACTGAGCATGCACTGTTCACGTGGCTGATCATACACTGATCACGTGTCTGATCATGCACTGATCACGTGGCTGATCATGCACTGATCACGTAACTGATCATGCACTGATCACGTGGCTATCATGCACTGATCACGTGGCTGATCATGCACTGATCACGTGGCTGATCACACACCTGTCACGTGACTATCATGCACTGATCACGTGGCACTCATGCACTGATCACGTGGCTGATCATACACTGCTCACGTGAACTGATCATGCACTGATCACGTGGCTGATCATGCACTGATCACGTGGCTGATCACACACTGATCACGTGACTATCATGCACTGATCACGTGGCATCATGCACTGATCACGTGGCTGATCATACACTGATCACGAACTGATCATGCACTGATCACGTGGCTATCATGCACTGATCACGTGGCTGATCATGCACTGATCACGTGGCTGATCACACACCTGTCACGTGACTATCATGCACTGATCACGTGGCACTCATGCACTGATCACGTGGCTGATCATACACTGATCACGTAACTCATGCACACATCACGTGGCTATCATGCACTGATCACGTGGCTCGTCATGGAATGATCACGTAGCAACCATATACTGGTCACGTGACTGATCATGCACTGATCACGTAAATGATCATGCACTGATCACGTGGCTGATCATGCACTGATCACGTAACTGATCATGCACTGATCACGTGGCTATCATGCACTGATCACGTGGCTGATCATGAAACGATCACGTAGCAACCATGTACTGGTCACGTGACTGATCATGCACTGATCACGTAATTGATCATGCACTGATCACGTGGCTCATCATGCACTGATCACGTGGCTGATCACACATGATCACGTGACTGATCATGCACTGATCACGTGGCTCTCATGCACTGATCACGTGGCTGTCATGCACTGATCACGTGGATATCATGCACTGATCACGTGGCTGATCACACACGATCACATGACTGATCATGCACTGATCACGTGGCTATCATGCACTGATCACGTGGCTATCATGCACTGATCACGTGGCTGATCATGCAATGATCACGTAGCTACCATGTACTGGTCACGTGACTGATCATGCACTGATCACGTAATTGATCATGCACTGATCATGTGGCTGATCATGCACTGATCACGTGGCTGATCACACACTGATCACATAACTGATCATGCACTGATCACGTGACTGATCATGCACTGATCACGTGGCTATCATGCACTGATCACTGGGCTGGACATACACTGATCACGTGCCTGGTCATGCACTGATCACGTGGCTGATCATGCACTGATCACGTGACTGATCATGCACTGATCTCGTGTCTGATCATGCACTGATCACGTGGCTATCATGCACTGCTCACGTGGCTGATCATGCCATGATCACGCAGCTACCATGTACTGGTCACATGACTGATCATGCACTGATCACGTGACTGATCATGCACTGATCACGTGTCTATCATGAACTACTCACGTGGCTGATCATGCAATGATCATGTAGCTACCATGTACAGGTCACGTGAATGATCATACACCCATCAGGTGACTGATCATGCACTGATCACGTGGCTATCATGCACTGATCACGAGACTGATCATGCACTGTTCACGTCTATATCATGCACTGATCACATGACTGCCCATGCACTGATCACGTGGATGATCATACACTAATCTTGTGACAGATCATGCACTGATCACGTGGCTGATCATGCACTGATACCGTGACTGAGCATGGACTGATCACATGACTATCATGTAGTGATCACGTGACTTAATGGCGCTGATCATGTGACTGATCATGCGCTGATCATGTTTGCTATCATACACTGATCATGTGCCTCTGGAGGCAATAAACAAAGAGCTGAGTAGGCACGAATCAAACAGTCAGCAGGCAATAATCATGGAACTCAGGTGTGAGGAATCATGCTGCTCAGCTGGCAATAATCAAGCAGCTGAGCAGGCAGGAATTACGCAGCACAGCTGGCAATTGTCAAGCAGATGACAGGCAGGAATCGTGCAGCTCAGCTGGCAATTGTCAAGCAGATGAGCAGACAGTAATCACGCAGCTCAGCAGGCCCAGATCACGTGACTGAGCATGCACTGTTCACGTGGCTGATCATACACTGATCACGTGATGATCATGCACTGATCACTTGGATATCATGCACTGATCACGTGGCTGATCATACACTGTTCACGTGTCTGACCATGCACTGATCACGTGGCTGATCATACACTGCTCACGTAACTGATCATGCACTGATCACGTGGCTATCATGCACTGATCACGTGGCTGAACATGCACTGTTCACGTGGCTGATCACACACCTGTCACGTGACATATCATGCACTGATCACGTGGCACTCATGCACTGATCACGTGGCTGATCATACTCTGCTCACGTAACTCATGCACACATCACGTGGCTATCATGCACTGCTCACGTGGCTCGTCATGGAATGATCACGTAGCAACCATATACTGGTCACGTGACTGATCATGCAAAGATCACGTAAATGATCATGCACTGTTCACGTGACTGATCATGTACTGATCACGTGACTGATCATGCACTGATCACGTGGCTATCATGCTCTGCTCACGTGGCTGATCATGAAACGATCACGTAGCAACCATGTACTGGTCACGTGACTGATCATGCACTGATCACGTAATTGATCCTGCACTGATCACGTGGCTCATCATGCACTGATCACGTGGCTGATCACACATGTATCACGTGACTGATCATGCACTGATCACGTGGCTATCATGCACTGATCACGTGGCTGATCATGCACTGATCACGTGGCTATCATGCACTGATCACGTGGCTATCATGCACTGATCACGTGGCTGATCATGCAATGATCACGTAGCTATCATGCACTGTCACGTGACTGATCATGCACTGATCACGTAACTGATCATGCACTGATCACGTGGCTGATCATGCACTGATCACGTGGCTGATCATACACTGATCACATAACTGATCATGCACTGATCACGTGACTGATCATGCACTGATCACGTGGCTATCATGCACTGATCACTTGGCTGACATACACTGATCACGTGCCTGATCATGCACTGATCACGTGGCTGATCATGCACTGATCACGTGACTGATCATGCACTGATCTCACGTCTGATCATGCACTGATCACGTGGCTATCATGCACTGATCACGTGGCTGATCATGCAATGATCACGCAGCTACCATGTACTGGTCACGTGACTGATCATGCACTGATCACGTGACTGATCATGCACTGATCACGTGGCTATCATGCACTGATCACGTGGCTGATCATGCACTGATCACGTGGATATCATGCACTGATCACGTGGCTGATCACACACGATCACATGACTGATCATGCACTGATCACGTGGCTATCATGCACTGATCACGTGGCTATCATGCACTGATCACGTGGCTGATCATGCAATGATCACATAGCTACCATGCACTGATCACGTGACTGATCATGCACTGATCACGTAATTGATCATGCACTGATCATGTGGCTGATCATGCACTGATCACGTGGCTGATCATACACTGATCACATGACTGATCATGCACTGATCACGTGACTGATCATGCACTGATCACGTGGCTATCATGCACTGATCACGTGGCTGACATACACTGATCACGTGCCTGGTCATGCACTGATCACGTGGCTGATCATGCACTGATCACGTGACTGATCATGCACTGATCACGTGCCTGATCATGCACTGATCACGTGGCTATCATGCACTGCTCACGTGGCTGATCATGCCATGATCACGCAGCTACCATGTACTGGTCACATGACTGATCATGCACTGATCACGTGACTGATCATGCAGTGATCACGTGGCTATCATGCACTACTCACGTGGCTGATCATGCAATGATCATGTAGCTACCATGTACAGGTCACGTGAATGATCATACACCCATCAGGTGACTGATCATGCACTGATCACGTGGCTATCATGCACTGATCACGTGACTGATCATGCACTGATCACGTCTATATCATGCACTGATCACATGACTGCCCATGCACTGATCACGTGGATGATCATACACTAATCTTGTGACAGATCATGCACTGATCACGTGGCTGATCATGCACTGATACCGTGACTGAGCATGGACTGATCACATGACTATCATGTAGTGATCACGTGACTTAATGGCGCTGATCATGTGACTGATCATGCACTGATCATGTTTGCTATCATACACTGATCATGTGCCTCTGGAGGCAATAAACAAAGAGCTGAGTAGGCACGAATCAAACAGTCAGCAGGCAATAATCATGGAACTCAGCTGTGAGGAATCATGCTGCTCAGCTGGCAATAATCAAGCAGCTGAGCAGGCAGGAATTACGCAGCACAGCTGGCAATTGTCAAGCAGATGACAGGCAGGAATCGTGCAGCTCAGCTGGCAATTGTCAAGCAGATGAGCAGACAGTAATCACGCAGCTCAGCAGGCCCAGATCACGTGACTGAGCATGCACTGATCACGTGGCTGATCATACACTGATCACGTGACTGATCATGCACTGATCACGTGGCTATCATGCACTGATCACGTGACTGATCATGCACTGATCACGTGGCTGATCATGCACTGATCACGTGGCTGATCATACACTGATCACGTAACTGATCATGCACTGATCACGTGACTGATCATGCACTGATCACGTGGCTATCATGCACTGATCACGTGGCTGATCATACACTGATCACGTGCCTGATCATGCACTGATCACGTGGCTGATCATGCACTGATCACGTGACTGATCATGCACTGATCTCACGTCTGATCATGCACTGATCACGTGGCTATCATGCACTGCTCACGTGGCTGATCATGCCATGATCACGCAGCTACCATGTACTGGTCACATGACTGATCATGCACTGATCACGTGACTGATCATGCACTGATCACGTGGCTATCATGCACTACTCACGTGGCTGATCATGCAATGATCATGTAGCTACCATGTACAGGTCACGTGAATGATAATACACCCATCAGGTGACTGATCATGCACTGATCACGTGGCTATCATGCACTGATCACGAGACTGATCATGCACTGTTCACGCCTATATCATGCACTGATCACATGACTGCCCATGCACTGATCACGTGGATGATCATACACTAATCTTGTGACAGATCATGCACTGATCACGTGGCTGATCATGCACTGATACCGTGACTGAGCATGGACTGATCACATGACTATCATGTAGTGATCACGTGACTTAATGGCGCTGATCATGTGACTGATCATGCGCTGATCATGTTTGCTATCATACACTGATCATGTGCCTCTGGAGGCAATAAACAAAGAGCTGAGTAGGCACGAATCAAACAGTCAGCAGGCAATAATCATGGAACTCAGGTGTGAGGAATCATGCTGCTCAGCTGGCAATAATCAAGCAGCTGAGCAGGCAGGATTTACGCAGAACAGCTGGCAATTGTCAAGCAGATGACAGGCAGGAATCGTGCAGCTCAGCTGGCAATTGTCAAGCAGATGAGCAGACAGTAATCACGCAGCTCAGCAGGCCCAGATCACGTGACTGAGCATGCACTGTTCACGTGGCTGATCATACACTGATCACGTGATGATCAGGCACTGATCACTTGGATATCATGCACTGATCACGAGACTGATCATGCACTGTTCACGTCTATATCATGCACTGATCACATGACTGCCCGTGCACTGATCACGTGGATGATCATACACTAATCTTGTGACAGATCATGCACTGATCACGTGGCTGATCACACACGTATCACATGACTGATCATGCACTGATCACGTGGCTATCATGCACTGATCACGTGGCTATCATGCATTGATCACGTGGCTGATCATACACTGTTCACGTGTCTGACCATGCACTGATCACGTGGCTGATCATACACTGCTCACGTAACTGATCATGCACTGATCACGTGGCTATCATGCACTGATCACGTGGCTGAACATGCACTGTTCACGTGGCTGATCACACACCTGTCACGTGACATATCATGCACTGATCACGTGGCACTCATGCACTGATCACGTGGCTGATCATACTCTGCTCACGTAACTCATGCACACATCACGTGGCTATCATGCACTGCTCACGTGGCTCGTCATGGAATGATCACGTAGCAACCATATACTGGTAACGTGACTGATCATGCAAAGATCACGTAAATGATCATGCACTGTTCACGTGACTGATCATGTACTGATCACGTGACTGATCATGCACTGACCACGTGGCTATCATGCTCTGCTCACATGGCTGATCATGCAACGATCACGTAGCAACCATGTACTGGTCACGTGACTGATCATGCACTGATCACGTAATTGATCCTGCACTGATCACGTGGCTCATCATGCACTGATCACGTGGCTGATCACACATGTATCACGTGACTGATCATGCACTGATCCCGTGGCTCTCATGCACTGATCACGTGGCTGTCATGCACTGATCACGTGGATATCATGCACTGATCACGTGGCTGATCACACACGTATCACATGACTGATCATGCACTGATCACGTGGATATCATGCACTGATCACGTGGCTGATCATACACTGATCACATAACTGATCATGCACTGATCACGTGACTGATCATGCACTGATCACGTGGCTATAATGCACTGATCACTTGGCTGGACATACACTGATCACGTGCCTGGTCATGCACTGATCACGTGGCTGATCATGCACTGATCACGTGACTGATCATGCACTGATCTCGTGCCTGATCATGCACTGATCACGTGGCTATCATGCACTGCTCACGTGGCTGATCATGCCATGATCACGCAGCTACCATGTACTGGTCACATGACTGATCATGCACTGATCACGTGACTGATCATGCAGTGATCACATGGCTATCATGAACTACTCACTTGGCTGATCATGCAATGGTCATGTAGCTACCACGTACAGGTCACGTGAATGATCATACACCCATCAGGTGACTGATCATGCACTGATCACGTGGCTATCATGCACTGATCACGAGACTGATCAAGCACTGTTCACGTCTATATCATGCACTGATCACATGACTACCCGTGCACTGATCACGTGGATGATCATACACTAATCTTGTGACAGATCATGCACTGATCACGTGGCTGATCATGCACTGATACCGTGACTGAGCATGGACTGATCACATGACTATCATGTAGTGATCACGTGACTTAATGGCGCTGATCATGTGACTGATCATGCGCTGATCATGTTTGCTATCATACACTGATCATGTGCCTCTGGAGGCAATAAACAAAGAGCTGAGTAGGCACAAATCAAACAGTCAGCAGGCAATAATCATGGAACACAGGTGTGAGGAATCATGCTGCTCAGCTGGCAATAATCAAGCAGCTGAGCAGGCAGGAATTACGCAGCACAGCTGGCAATTGTCAAGCAGATGACAGGCAGGAATCGTGCAGCTCAGCTGGCAATTGTCAAGCAGATGAGCAGACAGTAATCACGCAGCTCAGCAGGCCCAGATCACGTGACTGAGCATGCACTGTTCACGTGGCTGATCATACACTGTTCACGTGTCTGACCATGCACTGATCACGTGGCTGATCATACACTGCTCACGTAACTGATCATGCACTGATCACGTGGCTATCATGCACTGATCACGTGGCTGAACATGCACTGTTCACGTGGCTCATCACACACCTGTCACGTGACATATCATGCACTGATCACGTGGCACTCATGCACTGATCACGTGGCTGATCATACTCTGCTCACGTAACTCATGCACACATCACGTGGCTATCATGCACTGCTCACGTGGCTCGTCATGGAATGATCACGTAGCAACCATATACTGGTAACGTGACTGATCATGCAAAGATCACGTAAATGATCATGCACTGTTCACGTGACTGATCATGTACTGATCACGTGACTGATCATGCACTGACCACATGGCTATCATGCTCTGCTCACGTGGCTGATCATAAAACGATCACGTAGCAACCATGTACTGGTCACGTGACTGATCATGCACTGATCACGTAATTGATCCTGCACTGATCACGTGGCTCATCATGCACTGATCACGTGGCTGATCACACATGTATCACGTGACTGATCATGCACTGATCCCGTGGCTCTCATGCACTGATCACGTGGCTGTCATGCACTGATCACGTGGATATCATGCATTGATCACGTGGTTGATCACACACGTATCACATGACTGATCATGCACTGATCACGTGGCTATCATGCACTGATCACGTGGCTATCATGCACTGATCATGTGGCTGATTAGGCAATGATCACGTAGCTACCATGTACTGGTCACGTGACTGATCATGCACTGATCACGTAATTGATCATGCACTGATCATGTGGCTGATCATGCACTGATCACGTGGCTGATCACACACTGATCACATAACTGATCATGCACTGATCACGTGACTGATCATGCACTGATCACGTGGCTATCATGCACTGATCACTTGGCTGGACATACACTGATCACGTGCCTGGTCATGCACTGATCACGTGGCTGATCATGCACTGATCACGTGACTGATCATGCACTGATCTCGTGTCTGATCATGCACTGATCACGTGGCTATCATGCACTGCTCACGTGGCTGATCATGCCATGATCACGCAGCTACCATGTACTGGTCACATGACTGATCATGCACTGATCACGTGACTGATCATGCATTGATCACGTGTCTATCATGAACTACTCACGTGGCTGATCATGCAATGATCATGTAGCTACCATGTACAGGTCACGTGAATGATCATACACCCATCAGGTGACTGATCATGCACTGATCACGTGGCTATCATGCACTGATCATGAGACTGATCATGCACTGTTCACGTCTATATCATGCACTGATCACATGACTGCCCGTGCACTGATCACGTGGATGATCATACAGTAATCT
Source organism: Bos javanicus (assembly GCF_032452875.1). NCBI lineage: Eukaryota > Metazoa > Chordata > Mammalia > Artiodactyla > Bovidae > Bos > Bos javanicus. The sequence continues at coordinate 95,915 of NW_026894554.1, forward strand.
TGTGACAGATCATGCACTGATCACGTGGCTGATCATGCACTGATACCGTGACTGAGCATGGACTGATCACATGACTATCATGTCGTGATCACGTGACTTAATGGCGCTGATCATGTGACTGATCATGCACTGATCATATTTGCTATCATACACTGATCATGTGCCTCTGGAGGCAATAAACAAAGAGCTGAGTAGGCACGAATCAAACAGTCAGCAGGCAATAATCATGGAACTCAGGTGTGAGGAATCATGCTGCTCAGCTGGCAATAATCAAGCAGCTGAGCAGGCAGGAATTACGCAGCACAGCTGGCAATTGTCAAGCAGATGACAGGCAGGAATCGTGCAGCTCAGCTGGCAATTGTCAAGCAGATGAGCAGACAGTAATCACGCAGCTCAGCAGGCCCAGATCACGTGACTGAGCATGCACTGTTCACGTGGCTGATCATACACTGATCACGTGATGATCATGCACTGATCACTTGGATATCATGCACTGATCACGTGGCTGATCATACACTGTTCACGTGTCTGACCATGCACTGATCACGTGGCTGATCATACACTGCTCACGTAACTGATCATGCACTGATCACGTGGCTATCATGCACTGATCACGTGGCTGAACATGCACTGTTCACGTGGCTGATCACACACCTGTCACGTGACATATCATGCACTGATCACGTGGCACTCATGCACTGATCACGTGGCTGATCATACTCTGCTCACGTAACTCATGCACACATCACGTGGCTATCATGCACTGCTCATGTGGCTCGTCATGGAATGATCACGTAGCAACCATATACTGGTAACGTGACTGATCATGCAAAGATCACGTAAATGATCATGCACTGTTCACGTGACTGATCATGTACTGATCACGTGACTGATCATGCACTGACCACATGGCTATCATGCTCTGCTCACGTGGCTGATCATAAAACGATCACGTAGCAACCATGTACTGGTCACGTGACTGATCATGCACTGATCACGTAATTGATCCTGCACTGATCACGTGGCTCATCATGCACTGATCACGTGGCTGATCACACATGTATCACGTGACTGATCATGCACTGATCCCGTGGCTCTCATGCACTGATCACGTGGCTGTCATGCACTGATCACCTGGCTATCATGCACTGATCACGTGGCTATCAAGCACTGATCATGTGGCTGATCAGGCAATGATCACGTAGCTACCATGTACTTGTCACGTAACTGATCATGCACTGAGCACGTAATTGATCATGCACTGATCATGTGGCTGATCATGCACTGATCACGTGGCTGCTCATACACTGATCACATAACTGATCATGTACTGATCACGTGACTGATCATGCACTGATCACGTGGCTATCATGCACTGATCACTTGGCTGGACATACACTAATCACGTGCCTGGTCATGCACTGATCACGTGGCTGATCATGCACTGATCACGTGACTGACCATGCACTGATCTCACGTCTGATCATGCACTGATCACGTGGCTATCATGCACTGCTCACGTGGCTGATCATGAGATGATCACGCAGCTACCATGTACTGGTCACATGACTGATCATGCACTGATCACGTGACTGATCATGCACTGATCCCGTGGCTCTCATGCACTGATCACGTGGCTGTCATGCACTGATCACGTGGATATCATGCACTGATCACGTGGCTGATCACACACGTATCACATGACTGATCATGCACTGATCACGTGGCTATCATGCACTGATCACGTGGCTATCATGCACTGATCATGTGGCTGATCAGGCAATGATCACATAGCTACCATGTACTGGTCACGTGACTGATCATGCACTGATCACGTAATTGATCATGCACTGATCATGTGGCTGATCATGCACTGATCACGTGGCTGATCATACACTGATCACATAACTGATCATGCACTGATCACGTGACTGATCATGCACTGATCACGTGGCTATCGTGCACTGATCACTTGGCTGGACATACACTGATCACGTGCCTGGTCATGCACTGATCACGTGGCTGATCATGCACTGATCACGTGACTGATCATGCACTGATCTCGTGCCTGATCATGCACTGATCACGTGGCTATCATGCACTGCTCACGTGGCTGATCATGCCATGATCACGCAGCTACCATGTACTGGTCACATGACTGATCATGCACTGATCACGTGACTGATCATACAGTGATCACGTGGCTATCATGAACTACTCACTTGGCTGATCATGCAATGATCATGTAGCTACCATGTACAGGTCACGTGAATGATCATACACCCATCAGGTGACTGATCATGCACTGATCACGTGGCTATCATGCACTGATCACGAGACTGATCAAGCACTGTTCACGTCTATATCATGCACTGATCACATGACTGCCCGTGCACTGATCACGTGGATGATCATACACTAATCTTGTGACAGATCATGCACTGATCACGTGGCTGATCATGCACTGATACCGTGACTGAGCATGGACTGATCACATGACTATCATGTAGTGATCACGTGACTTAATGGCGCTGATCATGTGACTGATCATGCGTTGATCATATTTGCTATCATACAGTGATCATGTGCCTCTGGAGGCAATAAACAAAGAGCTGAGTAGGCACGAATCAAACAGTCAGCAGGCAATAATCATGGAACACAGGTGTGAGGAATCATGCTGCTCAGCTGGCAATAATCAAGCAGCTGAGCAGGCAGGATTTACGCAGAACAGCTGGCAATTGTCAAGCAGATGACAGGCAGGAATCGTGCAGCTCAGCTGGCAATTGTCAAGCAGATGAGCAGACAGTAATCACGCAGCTCAGCAGGCCCAGATCACGTGACTGAGCATGCACTGTTCACGTGGCTGATCATACACTGATCACGTGATGATCAGGCACTGATCACTTGGATATCATGCACTGATCACGAGACTGATCATGCACTGTTCACGTCTATATCATGCACTGATCACATGACTGCCCGTGCACTGATCACGTGGATGATCATACACTAATCTTGTGACAGATCATGCACTGATCACGTGGCTGATCATGCACGTATCACATGACTGATCATGCACTGATCACGTGGCTATCATGCACTGATCACGTGGCTATCATGCATTGATCACGTGGCTGATCATACACTGTTCACGTGTCTGACCATGCACTGATCACGTGGCTGATCATGCACTGCTCACGTAACTGATCATGCACTGATCACGTGGCTGTCATGCACTGATCACGTGGATATCATGCACTGATCACGTGGCTGATCACACACGTATCACATGACTGATCAGGCACTGATCACGTGTCTATCATGCACAGATCACGTGGTTATCATGCACTGATCATGTGGCTGATCAGGCAATGATCACATAGCTACCATGTACTGGTCACGTGACTGATCATGCACTGATCACGTAATTGATCATGCACTGATCATGTGGCTGATCATGCACTGATCACGTGGCTGATCATACACTGATCACATAACTGATCATGCACTGATCACGTGACTGATCATGCACTGATCACGTGGCTATAATGCACTGATCACTTGGCTGGACATACACTGATCACGTGCCTGGTCATGCACTGATCACGTGGCTGATCATGCACTGATCACGTGACTGATCATGCACTGATCTCGTGCCTGATCATGCACTGATCACGTGACTATCATGCACTGCTCACGTGGCTGATCATGCCATGATCACACAGCTACCATGTACTGGTCACATGACTGATCATGCACTGATCACGTGACTGATCATGCAGTGATCACATGGCTATCATGAACTGCTCACTTGGCTGATCATGCAATGGTCATGTAGCTACCACGTACAGGTCACGTGAATGATCATACACCCATCAGGTGACTGATCATGCACTGATCACGTGGCTATCATGCACTGATCACGAGACTGATCAAGCACTGTTCACGTCTATATCATGCACTGATCACATGACTACCCGTGCACTGATCACGTGGATGATCATACACTAATCTTGTGACAGATCATGCACTGATCACGTGGCTGATCATGCACTGATACCGTGACTGAGCATGGACTGATCACATGACTATCATGTAGTGATCACGTGACTTAATGGCGCTGATCATGTGACTGATCATGCGTTGATCATATTTGCTATCATACAGTGATCATGTGCCTCTGGAGGCAATAAACAAAGAGCTGAGTAGGCACGAATCAAACAGTCAGCAGGCAATAATCATGGAACACAGGTGTGAGGAATCATGCTGCTCAGCTGGCAATAATCAAGCAGCTGAGCAGGCAGGATTTACGCAGAACAGCTGGCAATTGTCAAGCAGATGACAGGCAGGAATCGTGCAGCTCAGCTGGCAATTGTCAAGCAGATGAGCAGACAGTAATCACGCAGCTCAGCAGGCCCAGATCACGTGACTGAGCATGCACTGTTCACGTGGATGATCATACACTGATCACGTGATGATCAGGCACTGATCACTTGGATATAATGCACTGATCACGTGACTGATCATGCACTGTTCACGTCTATATCATGCACTGATCACGTGACTGCCCGTGCACTGATCACGTGGATGATCATACACTAATCTTGTGACAGATCATGCACTGATCACGTGGCTGATCACACACGTATCACATGACTGATCATGCACTGATCACGTGGCTATCATGCACTGATCACGTGGCTATCATGCATTGATCACGTGGCTGATCATACACTGTTCACGTGTCTGACCATGCACTGATCACGTGGCTGATCATACACTGCTCACGTAACTGATCATGCACTGATCACGTGGCTATCATGCACTGATCACGTGGCTGAACATGCACTGTTCACGTGGCTGATCACACACCTGTCACGTGACATATCATGCACTGATCACGTGGCACTCATGCACTGATCACGTGGCTGATCATACTCTGCTCACGTAACTGATCATGCACTGATCACGTGGCTGAACATGCACTGTTCACGTGGCTGATCACACACCTGTCACGTGACATATCATGCACTGATCACGTGGCACTCATGCACTGATCACGTGGCTGATCATACTCTGCTCACGTAACTCATGCACACATCACGTGGCTATCATGCACTGCTCACGTGGCTCGTCATGGAATGATCACGTAGCAACCATATACTGGTAACGTGACTGATCATGCAAAGATCACGTAAATGATCATGCACTGTTCACGTGACTGATCATGTACTGATCACGTGACTGATCATGCACTGACCACATGGCTATCATGCTCTGCTCACGTGGCTGATCATAAAACGATCACGTAGCAACCATGTACTGGTCACGTGACTGATCATGCACTGATCACGTAATTGATCCTGCACTGATCACGTGGCTCATCATGCACTGATCACGTGGCTGATCACACATGTATCACGTGACTGATCATGCACTGATCACGTGGCTGTCATGCACTGATCACGTGGCTATCATGCACTGATCACGTGGCTATCATGCACTGATCACGTGGCTGATCAGGCAATGATCACGTAGCTACCAGGTACTGGTCACGTAACTGATCATGCACTGAGCACGTAATTGATCATGCACTGATCACGTGGCTGATCATGCACTGATCACGTGCCTGATCATACACTGATCACATAACTGATCATGTACTGATCACGTGACTGATCATGCACTGATCACGTGGCTATCATGCACTGATCACTTGTCTGGACATACACTAATCACGTGCCTGGTCATGCACTGATCACGTGGCTGATCATGCACTGATCACGTGACTGATCATGCACTGATCTCACGTCTGATCATGCACTGATCACGTGGCTATCATGCACTGCTCACGTGGCTGATCATGAGATGATCACGCAGCTACCATGTACTGGTCACATGACTGATCATGCACTGATCACGTGACTGATCATGCAGTGATCACGTGGCTATCATGAACTACTCACGTGGCTGATCATGCAATGATCATGTAGCTACCATGTACAGGTCACGTGAATGATCATACACCCATCAGGTGACTGATCATGCACTGATCACGTGGCTATCATGCACTGATCACGAGACTGATCAAGCACTGTTCACGTCCATATCATGCACTGATCACATGACTGCCCGTGCACTGATCACGTGGATGATCATACACTAATCTTGTGACAGATCATGCACTGATCACGTGGCTGATCATGCACTGATACCGTGACTGAGCATGGACTGATCACATGACTATCATGTAGTGATCACGTGACTTAATGGCGCTGATCATGTGACTGATCATGCGCTGATCATGTTTGCTATCATACACTGATCATGTGCCTCTGGAGGCAATAAACAAAGAGCTGAGTAGGCACGAATCAAACAGTCAGCAGGCAATAATCATGGAACTCAGGTGTGAGGAATCATGCAGCTCAGCTGGCAATAATCAAGCAGCTGAGCAGGCAGGAATTACGCAGCACAGCTGGCAATTGTCAAGCAGATGACAGGCAGGAATCGTGCAGCTCAGCTGGCAATTGTCAAGCAGATGAGCAGACAGTAATCACGCAGCTCAGCAGGCCCAGATCACGTGACTGAGCATGCACTGTTCACGTGGCTGATCATACAGTGATCACGTGATGATCATGCACTGATCACTTGGATATCATGCACTGATCACGTGGCTGATCATACACTGTTCACGTGTCTGACCATGCACTGATCACGTGGCTGATCATACACTGCTCACGTAACTGATCATGCACTGATCACGTGGCTATCATGCACTGATCACGTGGCTGAACATGCACTGTTCACGTGGCTGATCACACACCTGTCACGTGACATATCATGCACTGATCACGTGGCACTCATGCACTGATCACGTGGCTGATCATACTCTGCTCACGTAACTCATGCACACATCACGTGGCTATCATGCACTGCTCACGTGGCTCGTCATGGAATGATCACGTAGCAACCATATACTGGTAACGTGACTGATCATGCAAAGATCACGTAAATGATCATGCACTGTTCACGTGACTGATCATGTACTGATCACGTGACTGATCATGCACTGACCACGTGGCTATCATGCTCTGCTCACGTGGCTGATCATGCAACGATCACGTAGCAACCATGTACTGATCACGTGACTGATCATGCACTGATCACGTAATTGATCCTGCACTGATCACGTGGCTCATCATGCACTGATCACGTGGCTGATCACACATGTATCACGTGACTGATCATGCACTGATCCCGTGGCTCTCATGCACTGATCACGTGGCTGTCATGCACTGATCACGTGGATATCATGCACTGATCACGTGGCTGATCACACACGTATCACATGACTGATCATGCACTGATCACGTGGCTATCATGCACTGATCACGTGGCTATCATGCACTGATCATGTGGCTGATCAGGCAATGATCACATAGCTACCATGTACTGGTCACGTGACTGATCATGCACTGATCACGTAATTGATCATGCACTGATCATGTGGCTGATCATGCACTGATCACGTGGCTGATCATACACTGATCACATAACTGATCATGCACTGATCACGTGACTGATCATGCACTGATCACGTGGCTATCATGCACTGATCACTTGGCTGGACATACACTGATCACGTGCCTGGTCATGCACTGATCACGTGGCTGATCATGCACTGATCACGTGACTGATCATGCACTGATCTCGTGCCTGATCATGCACTGATCACGTGGCTATCATGCACTGCTCACGTGGCTGATCATGCCATGTTCACGCAGCTACCATGTACTGGTCACATGACTGATCATGCACTGATCACGTGACTGATCATGCAGTGATCACGTGGCTATCATGAACTACTCACTTGGCTGATCATGCAATGATCATGTAGCTACCATGTACAGGTCACGTGAATGATCATACACCCATCAGGTGACTGATCATGCACTGATCACGTGGCTATCATGCACTGATCACGAGACTGATCAAGCACTGTTCACGTCTATATCATGCACTGATCACCTGACTACCCGTGCACTGATCACGTGGATGATCATACACTAATCTTGTGACAGATCATGCACTGATCACGTGGCTGATCATGCACTGATACCGTGACTGAGCATGGACTGATCACATGACTATCATGTAGTGATCACGTGACTTAATGGCGCTGATCATGTGACTGATCATGCGCTGATCATGTTTGCTATCATACACTGATCATGTGCCTCTGGAGGCAATAAACAAAGAGCTGAGTAGGCACATATCAAACAGTCAGCAGGCAATAATCATGGAACTCAGCTGTGAGGAATCATGCTGCTCAGCTGGCAATAATCAAGCAGCTGAGCAGGCAGGAATTACGCAGCACAGCTGGCAATTGTCAAGCAGATGACAGGCAGGAATCGTGCAGCTCAGCTGGCAATTGTCAAGCAGATGAGCAGACAGTAATCACGCAGCTCAGCAGGCCCAGATCACGTGACTGAGCATGCACTCTTCACGTGGCTGATCATACACTGTTCACGTGTCTGACCATGCACTGATAACGTGGCTGATCATACACTGCTCACGTAACTGATCATGCACTGATCACGTGGCTATCATGCACTGATCACGTGGCTGAACATGCACTGTTCACGTGGCTGATCACACACCTGTCACGTGACATATCATGCACTGATCACGTGGCACTCATGCACTGATCACGTGGCTGATCATACTCTGCTCACGTAACTGATCATGCACTGATCACGTGGCTGAACATGCACTGTTCACGTGGCTGATCACACACCTGTCACGTGACATATCATGCACTGATCACGTGGCACTCATGCACTGATCACGTGGCTGATCGTACACTGCTCACGTAACTGATCATGCACTGATCGCGTGGCTATCATGCACTGATCACGTGGCTGAACATGCACTGTTCACGTGGCTGATCACACACCTGTCACGTGACATATCATGCACTGATCACGTGGCACTCATGCACTGATCACGTGGCTGATCATACTCTGCTCACGTAACTCATGCACACATCACGTGGCTATCATGCACTGCTCACGTGGCTCGTCATGGAATGATCACGTAGCAACCATATACTGGTAACGTGACTGATCATGCAAAGATCACGTAAATGATCATGCACTGTTCACGTGACTGATCATGTACTGATCACGTGACTGATCATGCACTGACCACATGGCTATCATGCTCTGCTCACGTGGCTGATCATAAAACGATCACGTAGCAACCATGTACTGGTCACGTGACTGATCATGCACTGATCACGTAATTGATCCTGCACTGATCACGTGGCTCATCATGCACTGATCACGTGGCTGATCACACATGTATCACGTGACTGATCATGCACTGATCCCATGGCTCTCATGCACTGATCACGTGGCTGTCATGCACTGATCACGTGGCTATCATGCACTGATCACGTGGCTATCATGCACTGATCATGTGGCTGATCAGGCAATGATCACGTAGCTACCAGGTACTTGTCACGTAACTGATCATGCACTGAGCACGTAATTGATCATGCACTGATCATGTGGCTGATCATGCACTGATCACGTGGCTGATCATACTCTGATCACATAACTGATCATGTACTGATCACGTGACTGATCATGCACTGATCACGTGGCTATCATGCACTGATCACTTGGCTGGACATACACTAATCACGTGCCTGGTCATGCACTGATCACGTGGCTGATCATGCACTGATCACGTGACTGATCATGCACTGATCTCACGTCTGATCATGCACTGATCACGTGGCTATCATGCACTGCTCACGTGGCTGATCATGAGATGATCACGAGCTACCATGTACTGGTCACATGACTGATCATGCACTGATCACGTGACTGATCATGCAGTGATCACGTGGCTATCATGAACTACTCACGTGGCTGATCATGCAATGATCATGTAGCTACCATGTACAGGTCACGTGAATGATCATACACCCATCAGGTGACTGATCATGCACTGATCACGTGGCTATCATGCACTGATCACGAGACTGATCAAGCACTGTTCACGTCTATATCATGCACTGATCACATGACTGCCCGTGCACTGATCACGTGGATGATCATACACTAATCTTGTGACAGATAATGCACTGATCACGTGGCTGATCATGCACTGATACCGTGACTGAGCATGGACTGATCACATGACTATCATGTAGTGATCACGTGACTTAATGGCGCTGATCATGTGACTGATCATGCGCTGATCATGTTTGCTATCATACAGTGATCATGTGCCTCTGGAGGCAATAAACAAAGAGCTGAGTAGGCACGAATCAAACAGTCAGCAGGCAATAATCATGGAACTCAGCTGTGAGGAATCATGCTGCTCAGCTGGCAATAATCAAGCAGCTGAGCAGGCAGGATTTACGCAGAACAGCTGGCAATTGTCAAGCAGATGACAGGCAGGAATCGTGCAGCTCAGCTGGCAATTGTCAAGCAGATGAGCAGACAGTAATCACGCAGCTCAGCAGGCCCAGATCACGTGACTGAGCATGCACTGTTCACGTGGCTGATCATACACTGATCACGTGATGATCAGGCACTGATCACTTGGATATCATGCACTGATCACGAGACTGATCATGCACTGTTCACGTCTATATCATGCACTGATCACATGACTGCCCGTGCACTGATCACGTGGATGATCATACACTAATCTTGTGATAGATCATGCACTGATCACGTGGTTGATCACACACGTATCACATGACTGATCATGCACTGATCACGTGGCTATCATGCACTGATCACGTGGCTATCATGCATTGATCACGTGGCTGATCATACACTGTTCACGTGTCTGACCATGCACTGATCACGTGGCTGATCATACACTGCTCACGTAACTGATCATGCACTGATCACGTGGCTATCATGCACTGATCACGTGGCTGAACATGCACTGTTCACGTGGCTGATCACACACCTGTCACGTGAAATATCATGCACTGATCACGTGGCACTCATGCACTGATCACGTGGCTGATCATACTCTGCTCACGTAACTCATGCACACATCACGTGGCTGATCATGCACTGCTCACGTGGCTCGTCATGGAATGATCACGTAGCAACCATATACTGGTAACGTGACTGATCATGCAAAGATCACGTAAATGATCATGCACTGTTCACGTGACTGATCATGTACTGATCACGTGACTGATCATGCACTGACCATGTGGCTATCATGCTCTGCTCACGTGGCTGATCATGCAACGATCACGTAGCAACCATGTACTGGTCACGTGACTGATCATGCACTGATCACGAATTGATCCTGCACTGATCACGTGGCTCATCATGCACTGATCACGTGGCTGATCACACATGTATCACGTGACTGATCATGCACTGATCCCGTGGCTCTCATGCACTGATCACGTGGCTGTCATGCACTGATCACGTGGATATCATGCATTGATCACGTGGCTGATCACACATGTATCACATGACTGATCATGCACTGATCACGTGGCTATCATGCACTGATCACGTGGCTATCATGCACTGATCACGTGGCTGATCAGGCAATGATCACGTAGCTACAATGTACTGGTCACGTGACTGATCATGCACTGATCACGTAATTTATCATGCACTGATCATGTGGCTGATCATGCACTGATCACGTGGCTGATCATACACTGATCACGTAACTGATCATGCACTGATCACGTGGCTATCATGCACTGATCACGTGGCTGGACATACACTGATCACGTGCCTGGTCATGCACTGATCACGTGGCTGATCATGCACTGATCACGTGACTGATCATGCACTGATCTCGTGTCTGACCATGCACTGATTACGTGGCTATCATGCACTGCTCACGTGGCTGATCATGCCATGATCACGCACCTACCATGTACTGGTCACATGACTGATCATGCACTGATCACGTGACTGATCATGCAGTGATCACGTGGCTATCATGAACTACTCACGTGGCTGATCATGCAATGATCATGTAGCTACCATGTACAGGTCACGTGAATGATCATACACCCATCAGGTGACTGATCATGCACTGATCACGTGGCTATCATGCACTGATCACGAGACTGATCATGCACTGTTCACGTCCATATCATGCACTGATCACATGACTGCCCGTGCACTGATCACGTGGATGATCATACACTAATCTTGTGACAGATCATGCACTGATCACGTGGCTGATCATGCACTGATACCGTGACTGAGCATGGACTGATCACATGACTATCATGTAGTGATCACGTGACTTAATGGCGCTGATCATGTGACTGATCATGCGCTGATCATGTTTGCTATCATACACTGATCATGTGCCTCTGGAGGCAATAAACAAAGAGCTGAGTAGGCACGAATCAAACAGTCAGCAGGCAATAATCATGGAACTCAGGTGTGAGGAATCATGATGCTCAGCTGGCAATAATCAAGCAGCTGAGCAGGCAGGAATTACGCAGCACAGCTGGCAATTGTCAAGCAGATGACAGGCAGGAATCGTGCAGCTCAGCTGGCAATTGTCAAGCAGATGAGCAGACAGTAATCACGCAGCTCAGCAGGCCCAGATCACGTGACTGAGCATGCACTGTTCACGTGGCTGATCATACACTGATCACGTGATGATCATGCACTGATCACTTGGATATCATGCACTGATCACGTGGCTGATCATACACTGTTCACGTGTCTGACCATGCACTGATCACGTGGCTGATCATACACTGCTCACGTAACTGATCATGCACTGATCACGTGGCTATCATGCACTGATCACGTGGCTGAACATGCACTGTTCACGTGGCTGATCACACACCTGTCACGTGACATATCATGCACTGATCACGTGGCACTCATGCACTGATCACGTGGCTGATCATACTCTGCTCACGTAACTGATCATGCACTGATCACGTGGCTGATCATGCACTGATCTCGTGCCTGATCATGCACTGATCACGTGGCTATCATGCACTGCTCACGTGGCTGATCATGCCATGATCACGCAGCTACCATGTACTGGTCACGTGACTGATCATGCACTGATCACGTGACTGATCATGCAGTGATCACGTGGCTATCATGCACTACTCACGTGGCTGATCATGCAATGATCATGTAGCTACCATGTACAGGTCACGTGAATGATCATGCACCCATCAGGTGACTGATCATGCACTGATCACGTGGCTATCATGCACTGATCACGAGACTGATCAAGCACTGTTCACGTCTATATCATGCACTGATCACATGACTACCCGTGCACTGATCACGTGGCTGATCATGCACTACTCACGTGGCTGATCATGCACTGATCACGTGGCTGATCATGCACTGATACCGTGACTGATCATGGACTGATCACGTGACTATCATGTACTGATCACGTGGCTTAATGGCGCTGATCATGTGACTGATCATGCGCTGATCATGTTTGCTATCATGCACTGATCATGTGCCTCTGGAGGCAATAAACAAAGAGCTGAGTAGGCACGAATCAAACAGTCAGCAGGCAATAATCATGGAACTCAGCTGTGAGGAATCATGCTGCTCAGCTGGCAATAATCAAGCAGCTGAGCAGGCAGGAATTACGCAGCACAGCTGGCAATTGTCAAGCAGATGACAGGCAGGAATCGTGCAGCTCAGCTGGCAATTGTCAAGCAGATGAGCAGACACTAATCACGCAGCTCAGCAGGCCCAGATCACGTGACTGAGCATGCACTGTTCACGTGGCAGATCATACACTGTTCACGTGTCTGACCATGCACTGATCACGTGGCTGATCATGCACTGCTCACGTAACTGATCATGCACTGATCACGTGGCTATCATGCACTGATCACGTGGCTGAACATGCACTGTTCACGTGGCTGATCACACACCTGTCACGTGACATATCATGCACTGATCACGTGGCACTCATGCACTGATCACGTGGCTGATCATACACTGCTCACGTAACTGATCATGCACTGATCACGTGGCTGATCATGCACTGTTCACGTGGCTGATCACACACCTGTACGCTGACATATCATGCACTGATCACGTGGCTACTCATGCACTGATCACGTGGCTGATCGTACACTGCTCACGTAACTGATCATGCACTGATCACGTGGCTATCATGCACTGATCACGTGGCTGAACATGCACTGTTCACGTGGCTCATCACACACCTGTCACGTGACATATCATGCACTGATCACGTGGCACTCATGCACTGATCACGTGGCTGATCATACTCTGCTCACGTAACTCATGCACACATCACGTGGCTATCATGCACTGCTCACGTGGCTCGTCATGGAATGATCACGTAGCAACCATATACTGTAACGTGACTGATCATGCAAAGATCACGTAAATGATCATGCACTGTTCACGTGACTGATCATGTACTGATCACGTGACTGATCATGCACTGACCACATGGCTATCATGCTCTGCTCACGTGGCTGATCATGCAACGATCACATAGCAACCATGTACTGGTCACGTGACTGATCATGCACTGATCACGTAATTGATCCTGCACTGATCACGTGGCTCATCATGCACTGATCACGTGGCTGATCACACATGTATCACGTGACTGATCATGCACTGATCACGTGGCTCTCATGCACTGATCACGTGGCTGTCATGCACTGATCACGTGGCTATCATGCACTGATCACGTGGCTGATCATGCACTGATCACGTGGCTGATCAGGCAATGATCACGTAGCTACCATGTACTTGTCACGTAACTGATCATGCACTGAGCACGTAATTGATCATGCACTGATCATGTGGCTGATCATGCACTGATCACGTATGATCATACACTGATCACATAACTGATCATGCACTGATCACGTGACTGATCATGCACTGATCAC